>NW_024039619.1:0-259514 GCF_016077235.1 Cyprinodon tularosa | reverse complement strand
ATGATGGCTTTGATTCAAAATGGCGGACTTCCTGTGGGGTTTAGACCATGGCTCCAATATAACTTTTTTAGGTCCTAATGGGTTACATATGTGTACCAAATTTCATAACTCTCATTAAAAAAATGGCCTGGGGCTTGCATTGTGTTTCATAGCAAAGGGACCACATTTGATGCTTGGCCACGCCCACATGCTTTGATGTAGAAAAATTCCTTTGATAACTTTTGATCCCCAATGTCTCAAGTCATTATACAGTGAATATAAAGTCTGTAACTCAAAAGCTCTAGGAGGACTTCGCTCAAATAGGTCACAAAGGTAAAAAAGCAAAGGGATTTCTTTGATTCAAAATGGCCGACTTCCTGTGTGATTTGGACCATGGCCCCAAGAAACTTTTTTGTAGGTCCTGAGGGGTTACATAAGTGGTCCAAGTTTCAGAACTCTCAGTCATAACATGGCATGGGGCTTACCCTTTGTTTCCCTTCCTAATGACCAAGTTTGACACCTGGCCACGCCCACATGCTTTGATGTAGAAAAATTCCTTTGATAACTTTTAATCCCCAATGCCTCAAGTCATTATACAGTGAATATAACGTCTGTAACTCAAAAGCTCTAGGAGGAGTTCGCTCAAATAGGTCACAAAGGTAAAAAAGCAAAGTGATTGTTTTGATTCAAAATGGCCGACTTCCTGTGTGATTTGGACCATGGCCCCAAGAGACTTTTTTGTAGGTCCTGAGGGGTTACATAAGTGGTCCAAGTTTCAGAACTCTCAGTCATAACATGGCACGGGGCTTACCCTTTGTTTCCCTGCCTAATGACCAAGTTTGACGCCTGGCCACGCCCACATGCTTTGATGTAGAAAAATTCCTTTGATAACTTTTAATCCCCAATGCCTCAAGTCAAGTTGGAGTTAGTTTGAAGCCTGTGACTCAAAAGCTGTAGGAGGAGTTCGTTCAAATATAGAGGCTATAAAGTGCAAAATTACGGTGAAAATTTGAACTTCAATCCAAAATGGCCGACTTCCTGTGGGGTTTAGACCATGGGTCCAAGAGGCTTTTTTATAGGACCTGGGGTGTTTAACATGTGTGCCAACTTTCATAATCCTAAGTCATTGCATGGCTTGGGGCTGGTCATTTTAGTTTTTCTAGGGGGCGCTGTATCGAAAGTCAGCCACGCCCATCGATTATTGGCCTAGATTATTGTGTGGACTTGGACCAAGTTCCATCCTAGTGACTTTGGTGCAGATTGAAGGATCTATGAGGAGATGACAACCAAAAGTATGGTCACGGCGAAACGCCTGACTTTGCCAGGTCACCATGGCAACGCCATTTAACTCAAAAACTTTGTGCTTTAAACGAAGTTAGACCAACATGTTTTCTATCATCTGACAAAGGTTCAAGGTGCTGGTGTTTAAAATGACTGAAAGGGACCCTCCCAAGTGAAAAAAGTGACTTTCTGCTCTCAGGGGGCGGGGCTTAGATGATGTCATCATTTGACCATCCAGTATGGTCAAGCACCCAAAGGGGCTCTTTACTGCCAAACTTGGTTTGATTTGAATTTTTTTTGTAAACGTTATTCCATTTTGAAATTCTCTAAAAGTACCCTAATTTCAGGGCCCCGGGGGACCCCTTCAGCATTCACGAAAACTCAGAGTTTCTGATAACTTTTAATCTCACATGTCTTTACTACCAACACACCAAGTTTGAATCCAATAGCTCATAATCCCTGGGAGGAGTTCGCAAAAGTTTGACGTGAACAAAAATTAAAAATGGCCAAAAATTGACCTTTGACCCAAAATGGCTGACTTCCTGTGGGTTTTAGGGCATACCTCCAAGAGACTTTTTTTCATGATTTTATGAGATCTACCCACATACCAAATTTCACATCTCTGGGACTTACGGTATTCTCTATCTCATTCTAGGGGGCGCTCTTGAGGCGTTTGGGGGCGCCCATTTCTGATTCCATTAAAATATGTAAATTTCACGCGGGGGACAATTTTCCGTCAAGTTTGGTGACTTTTCCAGTATGATAAAGCCTCCAAATAAGCAATTCATTTAGGAGAATAATAATAATAATAATAATAAACATTCGAATTACAATAGGCCTTCGCAGCGCTTTGCTGCTCGGGCCTAATAAACATTCGAATTACAATAGGCCTTCGCAGCGCTTTGCTGCTCGGGCCTAATAATAATAATAAGAAGAAACTTTCGAAATACAATAGGCCTTCGCAGCGCTTTGCTGCTCGGGCCTAATAATAATAATAATAATAAGAAACTTTCGAAATACAATAGGCTCTTGCAGCCTTCGCTGCTCGGGCCTAATAATAATAATAATAATAAGAAACTTTCGAAATACAATAGGCTCTTGCAGCCTTCGCTGCTCGGGCCTAATAATGGAGAAATTTGTATATAATATGCATTTATATTATTATAATGGAGATATGTTTTTCATTTTTATAACAAATCTCTATAATTGATCCAAAATCAGAACTACACAGGAAATTGCACCAGCATATTGCACTCCATTTTGGGAAACTTGCATGTTTTCAAAAGAAAAACGAGGCTTTGTTGGGCCAATATATACAAATTTAAAATATATACATACATACAAATATATATAATTGAAAAATCTTCCTGGATGGGAAGCAAAACTTCCCATCTAGGACGCGTCTTCAAACTGGGAAACAAAGTTCAGTGGATTGGTTTTTTTTATTTTTTTTTACTTTTTTGGAATGAATATGACCTGGATGACTGAGAATCTTTACCAACATACACAGAAAAAGGAAACTGATCCACTGTTGTTTATTTGTGGTTAATGTGTTTCTAACATTTCCCCCTAAAAATGCAAAACTATGAATCTAAAAGAAGGAAATAAAGGCTTCTAAAGTGCGCCGATGGATGCTTCATGGGTTTTTTCATAATGCAACCAATCAACCAAAGGCCCTTTACAGTTCAGCATCCTGTGGTTGTATTAATAATTACTTCTGTCAAATCAAAGCAAAGTCTTTACATTTAAGCTGAAATATTCTTTTATTTCATATCTTAATCCATGTTTGTTTTTTTTTTTTCCAGTCTTGATGTAGCTTATGTAGAGTTTAGTTTCTCTTCCAAATAAATAAAAATCAGTAATAGACCTTCTAACAGCAACTAGCACATCATTTAGCTGATAATGCGCATCATTGCTGTTCCGCCTTTTCAGGTATGAACAAGACTTCGGAAAAACTAGCCTTGTTATTAAAGAGCAATTTTAAAAGTGTCGCCAGATTGAGCTACAGTATAAATCAGTACTCTGTGTTGTCTTAGCTCTGCAATAAATATTAAAAAACAACTCAGACTTGATGCAGGATTTCACACCAGGGGCAGCTTGTTGGTTTTCATCCACAGACAATCCTGCCCTTATCTAGTCAGGCTCATTTGGTGCTAGACCAAATATTGCTTCACCCATCTGCCTCTGTGATTTGTTAGTAAATTTTTTTTTTATTGGAAAGTCTGTTATACAACTCAAATGTTTTTGCCAGACCTCTATGATTCAGTTTCCACATTTAAAGCAAGCATGTGCTGACAGTTTACCTGATTGCCCCCCTCCCTCAGGGGTCCTTGGCTCTCCCAGTCAGGAGGACCTCAACTGCATCATCAACATCAAGGCCAGGAACTATCTGCTGTCGTTGCCCGTGCGCTGCAAAGTGCCATGGAATCGCCTCTTCCCCAACGCCGATGGAAAAGGTCAGAGGACGCACCAACGCTCCGTTTTGGAACATAGCTTTAAATTTTAAATGAAAAATTTTGAATTTATCAGAATTCTTTTTTAGAATAAACATGACAGTGCTGCTACTCAATGGGACGTTAAAAAGGAGTAAAATCTGAAAGTTGGGTGTATAAAAGGATTGAAACTACAGCCCAGCTATGTGCTTCAGATTTTATTGGTTTGATTTCATGTGGACTGTTTTGCACAGAAGCTCCTCCTGTCAGACACACAGTAGCTCAAACTGGTTGTCTAATCAGCTTCTGTGCTTCCTGAACAGTTTGCAAAACAAAAATATACATTTATCTTCTGTGTAACACAGTAAAGTCATGTTCTAAAGGGATTATTTGGGCCATGATGCCAGAGAGGATGCAATGGCATCCCCTAGTGTTTACCTGCAGGTACTGCTATTGTTAAATGATGTGGCTCTGCTGCAGCTCTGGACCTTCTGGACAGGATGCTGACGTTTAAACCCTCACAAGAGGATCGAGGTGGAGGAGGCCCTCTCTCACCCCTACCTGGAACAATACTATGACCCGTCAGATGAGGTGAGACTGCAGATTGAGCTTTCCTGTTGTTCCTATGGTTACATCCTTTTTAACTATTTTTACCAGTTTGTATAGCGGCATCATCATGTTATCTTGTTTAATTTAAACATATCTTCTGTGTCCTGTGAAGCCTGTTGCTGAGGCGCCGTTCAAATTCGACATGGAGCTGGATGATTTGCCCAAAGAGACTCTGAAGGAGCTCATCTTTGAAGAAACTGCTCGTTTCCAGCCTGGCTTCAGGTCTTAATGGCTCTCACAAGTATGTATGCATCCGATCTCAATCCCTGGACCCCTCAGAATCCTCTGGAAGAAACCCTTCTCTGTTTAATTTGGAGAATATTTTGTCTGTAAATCGTCTGAAACCCTAAAAATAAGCGGAAATGGAAGCTGTTGTTAAAAATGAAAGCAGAGATCTTCCCGAGCATTTAAATCAACTCATCGACCTCTGTTTAGAAATAACAAGCTTATATAATCACTTTAACCTTTCTTCAGCATCTGAAATAATCAGCCATAGCAAAGGGAAACAGTTCAGCAAACATCAGGCTTTAGACCGACTTTCTGTTCAGTCTTTAAACATTATAGAAACCCTTAAAGTCGTAGGAAAGTCATATTTAAATTTCATATCATTCTGGCTTAGACATGTTTATAAATGTACTCTTTATCAGACCATATTGTCCCAAAAGTTAGAAAATTTCTATTTAAAAAAAATTCTGTCTTAAAATCTGTGGTTTTTTTCATTAGCTTATGCAGACCAGTTGGTTATATGTCAGCCTGTACACCTAAATTCGTCCAATTATATATCAATGGTCATCTTTCAATCAAATTTTTTCGGTCATAGCGTCTTGATTCATATGTCGCAGCTAATATACGCAACGGTTGAAATAAGAACCATATATTTTACCATTGAGTTCCGTCCCAGTGTTCACGGGGATGGACGTCTGTGTCTTCTGCAGGCGTAGAGCTAACAGAACTGGCAGCTTTGCGAGGCAAGGGCTCAAACATGTGCGGCTGTAAGCCTTCTACACCAAACCAAGCTTCTGCCGCCCTGGCGTCCTCTTCCACAAAAACTACCTCCCCACTTTCCTCCTCTAAATAAACATATGACAGAGGAAACTCATCCACGACCTCTAACACAAAACTCTCCTCCTCTTGCATGTTTCTGCTGTCCCCGCGTTCTTTGACAATGTCTTTTCTAAGTCACCAATTTTATGCTACTTGGTCCCAATGTAATTTCCCATAGGGAAGCTACTAGCATTAAGCTAACTGGTTCGCAAGATGCTTCCGAGACAACAGCCACAACCAAACTGCATGCAAACCTTCAGCCACAGCAATCCCGCCCCTTTGATAAACGACTGATCACATTCACTTTATTCACTCGTGTAAAGTAGGACACCACTCGGGAGAATTCGAAACTGCAACCGTTGAAACAGCCGCTTCCCTGCGACTTTAAAGCTGCAGTCTGTAACATTAAGAAGAGAGCAGACTTCGACTGAAAATTTGAAGAAAAACAGGTTTTACTCCACTCCCCCACCCTCTCTTCTTCACTCATGCCCCACCTCCAAGCTCCACCCCTCTCACAGCATCTGCGCGGCTACCGCATGCGACCAGAAGGGGGGGGGGGGCGGGATTCAGCGTGTGTGAGCTGTGATTGACACTCCATCAGACGCTCCTCTGGCTGTGATTGGTTGTTTTGACTCGTCCCGAATTATTCTTTCCAGATTGAAATACAGGCAGTATGCGGGACCAATTGAAGCAGTTTTTTTCACAGGTTACATATCACATGTACTGCTGTCTGGGCATAGGGACAGTTTTAGCCAATATGACAAAAAAGTGATTTTTAAAAACTTACAGACTTCAGCTTTAAGCACTTGATAATAATTTTACACTTTAGTATCAGCAGGTTTTCAAAGGTTGGTCCTAAAAAATGTTTACCCCATGAGAAACCCTCCTCCTTTCGAACATGCATGAGATCGAAGCCTCTTTCCCACTGAAATTAGAGGGTTAACGCAGGTTTTTCAAACAGGTGGACCGGCTAACAACATTTAGTTCCCTTCCTTTTGGCAAAAAAAAAAAAAAACTGGTTCTGACCCACTATTTTTCCAAGGTCGACATGGATCAGTGAGCTGATCCCACTGCCACAAAAAGCTGATTGTTCAGAGGTTTAAAAGTTTTTTTTTTTTGGCCATTGGGGAAGGGGTAAAAGTTATATTTGATTTAATTCACTGCCTCTTTAATCACATTGTGAGGTATGTTGGCAGATACATTTTCTGGGTGTTGCTCTGTGAAAAAACAAAAAAATTAAGTTTAGTAGGGAAGGAATTAGGGCTGAAGCAATCAGATTAATTGATTATTGAAATGATCATTGGCTAATTTAGTAATCTATTAATCATTAACTGGAGTATAGAGACTCTAAAATGTGCCTTTAGCTGACAGAGCAACCCACTTAGAGCAGGAATTATACCAAGATTGTAAAAAAATATATATATGAAAATTTTGCATTTAGTTAAAAAATATATATTTTTTGTATGTCAATATGCTCTACCCAGAACTCCTCAAGTGGAAAAGTTTTAGTTTTACCTGGTTTAATTTTGTAAAAAGTCGTCTTTACTGAACCTTTAGCTATCCGATTATTAATCGATGAATCGAAAAAAATAATCAACAGTAATTTGATTTGCTAAATAATTGTCCAGTTCCCAGTTCTGTCTGACGTAAAAGGGAACCAAAGAGAGCAAAGCAGAAACCAATGTTTGCAAACCTGAAATGGTAAAATCAAAGCTAAACAGCCAGCTCTCGAACAGGCTGAGCTTTAGTTTTCTACACTGTTTTTACGGACTTCATTTATCTACATTTCAAAACAGGAAATAAAAAGATTTTTGTTTCTGACTAAATGAATGTTTAACTCATTGGTGTCGTCCCCCCAGGTGATTCTGCGGACAGGCTTCTGCGTCGCCACTGCTCCTCCCCGCCTCCACTCTGTTGCTGTGATTTTTGTTTTTGGGTGTTTTTCTTTTGTTTGTTTTTTTTGTGGGGGGTTGCTTTGTTTAATTCTTCTCTTTCTCACCGCCTGGATTCCTCCGGTCTCTCTTTTTCTCTCGGCAAGTCCACTTTGCTCAGGAATGGCGTCAGGAATCAATCAGTCATCCTCTGTCTCCCCTTTGTTTCTCTCTCGGCAGAGAGGTGAGGTAAAGGGAGGGAGGGTTGGGAGTCACATCACAGCTTATAGTTTGGGGGTTGATTTTGTGTTTGAAGCCAAAATAAACAATGTTTTTTTGTGTTTATATGTGTATCTAAAAAGGCATTTGGCTCTTATGATTTAAGACCTTTTTTTAATGATAACCTTGTTAATCTTTGTTTTCAGTGCAGCTGCTTTGCACACAAAAAAAAATCCATCATTCAGACAAAATAAGTTTTCTTACCTTTTTTTGTTTTTTAGTTGCACTGTTACAAAATGATGCAGTGATCTGTCTTTTCTTTCTCTTTCATTAAGAAAATTTTGAATTAATTCACCTGATTTATGCAATTATGACAGAATGAGCCAGAGGTTACTGGACTCAAGCCATCACTTGCTGTCGATGAGGATGTATATTTTATCAAACCTTGTATTTTAATCTCAAACATACTCACACAGAAGGCTCGGATACGAGAACCACATTTAACTTTAGCTATATATATATATATATATATATATATATATATATATATAGCTAAAGTTTTTATATATATATATATATATATATATATATATATATATAAAAAATATATGAAGCCTGGAGAGTCTTAAGATGATTTATTGTTTAGGGTGATGAGAAGTGAATCCAATGAGTTTCCTGGGATAAAAGGCCCTTTTTTTTTTATTATTATTATTGGCATTGAAACGTGTAGATATGTACGGAAAGAGTTCACTGGACGTTTCTGCCTTAGCCACAAGGAAATAAAGGAAAAGTTGATTTCACATAAATTTGTATGATATTTTTCATATTTTTTGGGGGGGGGGTGGTCGGGACATGTCGAATCCAGTTTTCACATAGAACTCATCCGGTCGGGAGAGAAATGTCCCCCTATGTTTATTTTTTATTTTATGTTTATGGATCTCTCTCTCTCACCTTGTTAGAATAATACTGTGCCCTTTGCATGACTGTTATAAGCTCCGTATACAAAGACGGCGATGTTAAAGTGCCACACAAGCCGGCCGGGTCCGCTGGGAGAGCGCTCCAGCTCTTTCCCCTCATCCGTCTTGGTAAATCACTCGTTCCGAACACATGGTGCTTTTTGTACCCTTTGTTTTGCTTCTGCCTACCCTCTGTATGCTAAGCAGCTTTCCCTCCACATGTAGCGTATTTGAATCTTCATTTTTATTTTTCTTTGGACACAGTCCAATAATCATAAAAGCTCACCCTGTTTAAAAAAATCACCCCCAAAATTAAAAAAACATATATTTAAAGATCAGAGCATGGTAACCCTCAGCATATTACTGCTTAATGTCACAATACATGTTGCTTTTATTTGCACATTAATACTCTAGTAACTGCTGGCAGTGTGCGAACCAGCAGACAGCTGTATTAAAGGGGGGGGAAATCATGCATACTTGCAGTTGAAGTCAAGATTTTAAACTTCTACTATTGATCTGATTGAAGACTGTTAAACTACATTTTTTTTTCCAATAGGTAAGTTTAGTTTTTATTTAATTTCAAAGGGAAAAAGGGTTAATCTGGCAGTGCTGCAGCACCTGACAGCTCTTGTTTGCAGTTACTTCACAAGCTGCTTTGGGTTGCTTTAGGGCTAATCTGAGTGAATCTGCGCAAACTTCAGGGCCTCTAAGAAAATATCTAACAAAATTTAAGATGGTCCTGTCAAAATAGAGCTGTAGTTTAGATATTAGTCAATAAAGTGTCTCTTAAGTTTCACTGATACATAAAGAAGGAAGAATGTATGGAGCCAAAGGTTATGAGATATATATATATATATATATATATAATATATATAGTGTTTCTTTTGTTTCGACTCTGATAAAATCCTAAAATCAAGTAGAAAAACAAGTTGTCACAGCTTTTTTTTTTCTTTTCAATTTGTGATGGATAATTTTAAACCAGACTAACTTAAGAGCTTATTTGGTGGCTTTTCTCAATATTCAGAAACTCAGTTTCTGACAGCTGCAGAGACATGAAAAAACAAAGCCATGGTGCTGTTTGTTTAAAGTTCAAGGCAGTCAGCGTAAAGCTTTATTTTTGTTTAAAATGCTCGGATCTGCTAAATTTTTTTTTCTATCCATGACTTAAAAATAATAAAAAAAAAACAAAAAAACAAGATCCTTCAAACAGCTTACAGTAAAGGATACAAGCTGCCATTTTTCTTGTTTTCTTCCGTGAATACGAAAGGAGGTTCAAGCGCCGCTCAGATGCATTCAAGCCATAAGTGGTCAGTCGCACCTCTGACCACACCTAGTTGTGATGTCACGCTTGCATCACAGCCGCCACGTTAAATGTTAAATAGCTGCAGGTCGAACACATGGGAGCCGGATTTCCAAAAATCTATGGAAGTCCATTTACGCCATTATAAATTAAAGGGTATATTAATGACACTCATTATAGTCAGCATTTAGATTTCATTATTACAGTGGTAGTAATGGGCTTCCATGGTTGCTCAAAAAAAAAAAAGTAAAAGTCCAACTTATTGCTTTATATTATCACTGATCTGAAACGGATGCAAAAAATTTTAATCAGGTTTAATAAAACATAAAATGCAGCACAGATCAAAAACATAATCTGCTGCTGAAGTGCAGAACATTTATCTTTAATGTATTTTTTTCATTATAATGAATGCAAATCCTAAACTTAACGGTAACATTAATCACTCTCTTCACTCCCATTTAAAAATGTATATATGATTTATCTACATAGATTTAACTCATGTCAAGAAAATGACCAAAACATCACTTTTTGTTTTTGCATTCTCAGATTCTCAGATCTCAGCACACACTCGTCTGTCTCCGTTATGAAATGCACTTGCTTCTCCGGTAGTTGGGATGGGACTTGTAATCCGAGGTGCCTGCCAGGACTTGACATGCCTGTAGATAGTTTTTCATTTTTCTTTCTTTGAGAAACAGGGAGGGAGGGAGAACTTTTAAGGGCACTGGAAACCTTAGTGGGATTAGTTGTATAAAAAGAAGATAAAGTAAAAAATACATAAAAAAAAAAGAGCTTCAGCTGAGATCTTTGTGCAACCTTGTCTGTTTGTGCCTTTTTTGATAGTCTCGATATCCAAGATTTTGATGTGCAGCTTTTGTTTAGTCGGGAATCTGTTGTAATCGCAGTATACGCTCTTAAAGATGAACACAATCAATTCTCGGGGAGGGGGTGAGAAATGGGGGGAGGGCTGGGAGGTCGCAGATATGGGGCGACCTTATCCTACATTTCTGTAAATTTAAAAAGAGATTTGTTGCAACAGCTGTGTGATCTGTGACTGTAATAAAGAACGAAAAGCAAACATTGCGATATATTTTTGCGTTACCCTTATTTACCTTTATAAAAATTTTTTTTTCTTTTTTGGATGTTTTTGTGCAGATATTTTTATTGTAAAATGAATGTTTCTATCTGACACTAATCTTGTTTGAGTTGTCTCCAGTGGAACTACTTCACTCTGTATGTTTTGATCGGTATAAATCTTTAATTGTGTCGTAAAAAAAGAAAAACTAAGTACAAAGAACCATTGGTTGTATTTTAAAGGTTTGTTTGAGCTGCCATTAAATCGTTTGGAGTTGATTGGTCAGTTTTACTTTGCTGTCGTGTGAAGGATTTGACTTGAACGAAGCGTTTGCTATTACAGACTGACTATTTTGGGGAGGAAGAAAATGCTTTTTTTTTTTGGGAGGGGGTCTTTTGCAACTCTGCCATGACATTTCAATAGACGTTCATTAAAAATAACTATACCTTCTTTAGTGTGTCTGAGTGTTTATCAGTTACAAAAATCAGTTTCTCCATTTTTCTTTTTTTTTTAAAGACTTTTCAGTTTTATTTGGATTTTCTTTTTATGAAGGAGCTTCCATGAATGTCTTTTCTACACTTGCATCTTTACTGTATATGTTTGGATCCATACAGCTAAGCTGAAAATTAAATAAGAAAATTTTGGGCCTGTGTTGAATCCTTTCAATGCCATGGCAAACTAGAATTTATGTTTTATATATAAATGCGATAATAAACTTGCACTTGAGGCTCAGTGGAGAAGATAAATGTTTGAGGATTCCATTTGAGACATTTCTGCAGGATTTCCAATTAAGTGTGTTCTACACAAACGAAACTCTGAAAGATGCTTCGATTGATTATTTGAGCTTGGTAGGTTTAAAATATGTCTTATAAAATATATAAGGGAATAACACTTTAATAGAACTAATCCTCAATCATTTAGTTGAATAAAAACAACTTAACTAATTGATTTTTGGACTGGATTAGTAGAAGAGAGGCACATGGCTGCAATTATTGCAAGAATCCATTGATTCTGAGTATTAACCTTTCCTCTGACCTCTTCTGGATTGAGATCACATCCCACCTGGTGAATAAGAACCAATGACTTCTTTATCAGGAAGCTCCTCACAAGCTTCAACATGGAGGACGGCACCACCCAGGCAATGTATGGTTTGTTCCACTTGAGTCAGGAGAACGGTTCAGCTACAACTGCATCTTCCACTCAGACACATCACCCACTGACAGACCAGCAACCCATTTTATATTTTAGGCCACCTTCATTATATCCAGAGGACTCTCTTTATCAGATTATCAAACAACGGTAATGTCTTCAGACAGAGGCTTCTCCAGATCCCCCATAAATAAGCTACAGGAGATCATTGGTCTGGAACGATGTTTTCAATCCTTACCTGCTTATTGTGTGTTCTCTAAGCTATAATAGTTAAAAGGTATAATCAATAAAAATTCTAAAATCCAATCAGGTCTGAAATTTTTCAGTAGAGATAGATTCAGGCCTGAACCTTCAGTGGCACATAAAGACAATTACTGAATCAGCCATAAGTCATCTGGAGAAAATTTTTTGGATTGATTACTTTCTTTACCCGCCTGCCTAAAAAGTTGATCCAAAATGCAGCTGCCTGCATCCTCATTAAAACTAACGAACTGGAGCATGTCATCCCACTTCTTACATTGATTCTGTATCTCAGAGGACAGATTTTTTTTTTCAGGTTTATAAATCACTGAATGGCAAAGCACAAAATTACATCAGACTTGGTAGTGATCGACCAACCAAACCTCTCAGGACATCTAGCTCAGATTCTGCAAACCTAGAACAGAACATGAAGAAGTAGCATTTAGAAACTGGACCAAGGTGGAAGAAAACTGCACAAATTACACAATTTTAGTGTTGCCTTTGTCCTACTCAGACTATTGAATAATATAAAATACCCAAAGTACAATTATAATTATATCACTAATTATAATTATACAACTGTCATGCACTTATAATGTAATGCACTCTTGGTTATGGTGTGCCTAAAACGTACTAGAGAGACTTCAGCTGTCATATAAAAAAAATATGTTTATGCACTGTATATACTATATATATATATCAAATGCACCTTTTTCTCCCTTTTGGCACCTTCGTTTTGATTGTTTGAGCTGATGTAACGAGTGAATTTCTCCACTGTGAGAACAATAAAATCAATCAGTACTATCAAAGTTAACTTGCCCTGATTAATCTCACAACAAAAACCCTTAAACTCTTGAGCATGGAGTTGGTTAATCCCATTTAATGTTCAAATATTATTGACCAACATGCTTGAGTTTTTTTTAGTTTTTGGAGGTCTTCTAGATGCAGGTCTGTATTTGTAATGACTTTTTTCCAAGGGCGTAGGTTTGATTTGAACTTCGGTGGGGACACTATTGGTCTGGTGTCATTGGTGCTGCAATATGCATGTCCTTTTTTATGCTCGATGTGAGCATCCGTACTGATAAGACGAATTCATTGTTAAAAGAGAAAAGCATAATTTTGCTACATTAATAAAAATGTTATAAGCTCTACACTCATTAGATGCTGTTTATCAATGTTTGAAGTATCACTGGCTCTGATGAATGTGAAATTAGGACTGTTTTCCACTTTGTAAATGGTTTCATTTGCATGACTAATAGAGAAGGTAAATACAGTATTTTCTTTTGAAGATATACAATTGTGCAGAGTTAAACCCTACTCTTATATTTTACCTACTATGCTCTCTCTGTATCAAGCAAAATAATACATTCATTAAGATATTAACTTCACTATAAAAGTTGAACATCTGGGCTGTAGTTACTCTGTATAGCCCATTTCATGTATTTTATCTAGGGCTGAAAAAATTAATCGTATTAATTGATTATTTCAATAATCGTCAACTAATTTAGTATGTGATTAATCATTAACTGGAGAATGGAGACTATAAAACATAATATTAATGTAAAATGTCCCTTTCCCCTAAAGAGCAATCCACTTAGATCAGTAATTATACCAAAATTGTAAAAATACAATAAATATATATATACATATATATATACATATATATAATATATAAGATAAAAAAAAATGTTTTGTCTGTCAATATTCTCCATCCATGTGGAAATATTTTAGTTTCACCTGGTTTATTTAGACATCACCTGAAGCACTGAAGGGCCAGCTGCTTCACCTACAAGCTGCCCTGCATCATTATTACTGGATATCTGTGTTTCCTATAATCATATAATGTATAACTGTGTTTTTAATAGTAAAGGATTAAATGTAACACAACCTTTTATCATTGTCCTATATTGCTTACTGTCTGACTGTTTAAATAGCTCCTTACTGTATGTCTATTTTATTTTTTAGTGGCATCATCTACAAACACAACACTAAGAATGAGCCCAAGTGTATTCAAATATAAAATAATTTTTAACAATTATAAAAGACAATATAACACTATCTTATCTGTAATTTCACAGTATCCAAAATAAACAGCCAGATTCAAGCATTTTTACCAGACATTAATGTTTGTACTAATTTACTTATAGACTGTGTGGAAATCTATGTAAGATAAAATCAATGTTTATATTCTTCCTTTTTTTGTTCTTGTCTTTATCCTATTTCTAGAAGTATAAATAGTCAATAAAATAGAACTATTATTATGTGGAACCCTAATTATGCTTTTTAAACGAAAAACAGCAGATGTTTAGGGCCCCATTTCTTGTTGTTGTACTCTATAAGAGAAATAACACCTGCTAATAATTATACCTGAACTTTCTCAAAGAGTCATAAAAAAATGAAGCCAGTAATAGCAACTAAATATTGGTAAAAAGGAAACCTTCACATTTTCTTTTTTAGTTGGCTGTGGATACGAATTAGAAATGTTGATGGCTTACATCCTTTATTTGCCCATTTTGTGTCTTCAGAACTCCTGGCTGACTCAGAATATTTCGCTTTATAAAAGAAAAAAAAAGGTCTTTGTTTTTTAGTGTACATGATATTAATTTTTTTTAATTGGGACTAGTTTTGTAGCCTAATATTAATTGTAGTAACCGCAGCATTCTAGTGTGAATCAATTTTCAATTTTGTGCTCCAAGCACACCAGGACTAGAAAACAGCCAATCAGAGAGAGAGAAGGCGGGACCTAAAGCAG
Organism: Cyprinodon tularosa; assembly: GCF_016077235.1. Taxonomy (NCBI): domain Eukaryota; kingdom Metazoa; phylum Chordata; class Actinopteri; order Cyprinodontiformes; family Cyprinodontidae; genus Cyprinodon; species Cyprinodon tularosa. The sequence continues at coordinate 244,610 of NW_024039619.1, read as the reverse complement.
AACAACCAATGAGAGTGGAGTTAAACAGCGCAGCACAGTTCCATGCGCTGCTGCGTGAAAGGGACAGGAGAGACCAGGCAGAGGAGCTGCGAGAGGAAAAGAAGCCACTGCTGTAACAACTACTGCTGTAAATTATAAACATGTTGCTCACATCATGTTGCTCACATTATAAACATGTTGCTCACATAGGGACAATTAGGTCGGTTCAAAATTTTGGTAGGGACATGTCCCTATGGTCCCTATGCAAACCTACGCCCATGCTTTTTTCTACCAAAGGAAAAACACAAATGGTGCATTCAATTCCACTAGTTATAGCGTCCGCTGAGGCTTTCAAACAATGCTTGCTTTGAATTACGTAATTTATATATAAATAAAAAAATATACTTTGGTGCTTTAGGGGTCGCTGTGGTACAAGTTAAATTCCTCTGAAGTCTTGTCCATCACCTCATACTGTTACATAAGGTTTGATTCATAAATTCAGAAGTAGTTTGTCTTTGGGTCACAGTCTGTACCAAGAAGGGGAGGTATGTTTTAGTCTTTAGGTTTAAACTTCAGGAATGTATCAGTGAGTTACTTTATTAGTGAAATGTACACCTAAAGAAAAAAATATGCTATTGGTTTTTAAACACACTATATAATTAATTAGAAACAAATAAATAATATTTACTTTAATACATATAGGAGAAAACCAACCAGTCTATCGTATTGATTGCACACTAGTTTGTTTACTTGCTCTAGTTCCACCACGTGTCTGCAATGCGGCCGCGCATGCGCCTCCTACAGTTTACATTTGGCACGCGTCACCGCTGGCGGCGCGCGCTCAAGAAAAAACAACATTCGGCCGCGGATACGCGCAAACACCAACCTGCTTTAACGCTGATTGGTCGTTTTATTTTTCCCCGCCCTCTTATGGATTTGATTGGTTGACTGGAGTGTGTTCTTCGTTTTCATTGGATGCTATTTGTGGCTAAGGCTGTGTAACTAGGCTACTGTGCTGCTGCTGTCGCCTTCAAGGAACAAGTCGTAGGTCGGAAACAAGAGTTTTAATGCATTTTTGAGGAGGAGTACGATATTTCGGTTGCAGAATTGCATTAAGACGTTAACAGGAAAAGTTTTTACGAATTCTGTTTTAACTTAACAAAGACAGGACGAACTGCTATTATTCTATCTATTTATTTCTCTTGTGTTTATGTCTTTAAAGGACATAAACGCTAGAGAGATGCCCACCATTAAATATTTAGCTTATATATATATATATATATATATATATATATATATATATATATATATATATATATATATATATATATATATATATATATATATATATATATATATATATATACGGTATATAAATATAGGGTATATGAATATAAACAAACATTCAAAATACATTTCATCTATGATTTAAAAACAACCTTCTTAACTTATTAAATAAAACTATTATTGTTAAAAAATTATGAATGAGAATTAAAAGAGATTTTTTTATTTGATTATTCATCTTTTATAATAACATTTATGTTATAAATATTTTATGCAGTTGAAAATTTAAATTAAATTGCACTTGGCCTTGTCTGTTCAAATCATATTTTCCTTCTAATGAGGATAACATGTATTGCAAGTTACATGTATAACCTGAAGTATCAAGTTTTTTAATGTATTTTATCCTTTTCATTGTAAATGTAAGCAGACTGGGACACCATGAAAGTAAGTTGAAATCTGTTTTGGCAAACTGATGGGACTGAATGTATCTGATGCAGATTAGTTTTTCACATTGCATTAGAAGGCCAATTATTTTCTTATGTCTGTAAGCCATTGGCTTGTTTGTGCTTATAAAGCTGGTGATGTACATGGATGAAGCCTTATTGTTTACCGATATATAATAATTCAAATCAACAACACAAAGAATGTCCTTTTTCTGCATTGTTGGTTGACAGAATGAACAGCCTTTTTCTATTAGTTAAAAACTCTGACATCACAATTTATTTCATTCTCTGACTTATAAGGAGAAAAAAGGTGGGATTTAAATAGTCTTCTTGTTTTAGTAATAGTTGCCTCCAAACAAAATCATTCAGTCACTTCTAATTTACATCAAAATGGCAACCAGAACTTTAAAGGTTTGAGTGGAGGAAAAAATGTTTCTCTAGACCTTCAAATTCGAAAGTATGGTGTTTAGATGCAGGACTGGTCCATCATCTGGACCACATCCTCTGGGAGAGTGCTCTACTGAATCTTGTTGCCATCAGTGCAGAGCTTCCTCTGTATGATCACTAATAGGGATGGACAACAGTAGTCGGATGATAAATTGTTTTTCTGTGTCATGTCACATCAAAGCCTCCTAGTGCCGCCCATCTGTGTTTTTTCCTCTTTAATATTTAAACACTCTTGATTTATATTCTCATATTTACTCTTGATATATCTTTATTAATTTGATGAATTGTTTAATGTAGTTCTTTTTATTATGCATACCTCTTTATTCTCCGGTGTGCAACTGAAAATGTAAAGACACTGGCCTATAGGTTACACCTTAATTTTGAGCTTGTTTGTTTTCTTTAACGGGTGATTCGTGTAAACCACATTCCCTGCGGCACCTGAACGCAGCACCACTGGAAATAAAACGCAGCGTTTTCTGCACTTTCTTAGACAAGTTTTCATCGGCAGTCAGCTCACACTCTCTCTCCAACCAGACCAGATATTTGATCACACAGGTTCATTAGACTGATGCATTCGTCACCGTGCGCGTATCTTGGGTTCTGACCAAAGCGCGCTTCTCTGCAGAGATTATTGGGATTTTCGCTATAAATAAAGGCCTCAAACGGAACCGCTCGGCCTATCGTCCCATTGCTGCTGCTCTCAGAGGACTGTCAGTATACAGAGGAGCAAAAACAACAACATGAGCCCACTCTGACGGATGGGTCTCCACTCTTCAGCCGGGACATCCAGATTCCCGCAGATTGCTACGGATCGCCCTGAAGAGCGCAGAGGGGATTCAGGACGGGACGCGCTGATGTTTGTGGAGACTTTTTAACTGAACCAAACCAACAAGGCTGCAGAGGCTGCCGCTGGATTTATGCAACCGTAAAAAAAAAAAAAAAAAGGGTTTCTGTGTTTCAAACTCCTGCAGCACCTCCAGGAAGGAAAGTCGTTCCCTCCGCCGGGCTGTTTTGGTCTCTGCAGGAAGGTGGTGGAGGGGGGGAGGCGAAGCGTCTTTGGGGTGAGTGCAAAACCATGGTGACCTAATGGAGGACACAGCGTTATTTGCAGCAAATCATCAGCATTTAAATGTGACCGAGGTGCGAATTTTGCAGCTTTAATGTCGCATTATATCTGAAAGCATGCATGTAGTATGAATTCGCTCTATTTGTCTGCATTCTGCAGCATAATGCACGACTTTGATGCATGATACACTTTTAATGTTTTCCTCATGTTCCTGCACGACAGCTGTTTATTTATTTATTTATACTCTTGATTAGTTATTATTTTAACGCTCTGCAGCATATCTGTTTATCTGATAGATTACAGCATCTTATTTCCTTCAAGAGCCACGTTCTGTAATTTGATATAAATAAGAGTTGCGTTCAAGAGCGCGGCTTATTTCATGGGATCAGCTGCGTCCTGCAGACGCAAATCGCTCAGTCTTTTAGTGTGTGTACGTGTCTCCAATGGGGGGATTAAATAGCCACGTGAACAGGCAACAAAAACAAAGAAACGTCGGATTTATCAACGCGCGCGCGCACAGCGCGTGCAACCCTGGAGGAAGCTGTAGGAAAAGTGTTTACAACCATTCCTCCCTGTGTGTGTTGGTGTGTGTGTGTGTGTGTGTGTGTGTGTGTTGTTGTTGCGCGGTGTTTGCAACATTTTGCTCACTAATAGAAATAAAATGCAATGAAGTACAGAGAAACTAACAAACGAATATGGATATGAATAAAAAAAATAAGTAAAATTGTTGTTTTGGCTGACGCGCGTCCTCGACGTCAGAGCTGCAGGGAGAAATAGGATGGAGAGATGCTCTCAGTGCGCGGGTAGGTCCCCTGTCACATTCATGCTTCATTTAGGCTACGTTTTATTTTATTAGATCAATATATGTGTTTATCTTGCGTTGATTTTTAAGACATACGCACATTGGTGTCACTGTCACAGTGGGATGACGGTGTAAACAATTTGAGAGGTTGCTGCTATACCAAATCAATCCAAACCATGGAAATAAAAGTGATATTTAAATTTTTCAAGATTAGACGAAACAATTACACATAATTATCTTGTTTTCAGTGTTTATCCTTAATGTATTTAATATATCCACGATATTTTGTCCGTCTTCTCTCCTAACTGATTCCAAACCCAGATATCATCTCATCATTTACATGTGAATTAAGGAAAATTAATCGCAAATGTTTACTAATTAAGTAGGCTAATAGACAATTTATTAGCACAACTCTTTAATAAAGGGAAAATAAGAAAAAGGTAGGTGGCGTTAAGCAGAAGGGAGGTGCTTATGTATTCTTAGCAATCAGAAAGGACGAGGAACTTGTATTTATTTACACATCCTGGTATCTGCACGCTGCCGCCTACAGCTGATGGCGCGTTCAAGCCGCCTGGGAAATTATATTCTCTACAATAACTTAATTTCTTTTTATTACATATATATGTTTTTCCTCTGTACTCGGAACCTGTATTAATATTCACTGATGAGACAGGCCTGACTCAGGTAAAAACTTTGGTATTTAGTCTGTTTTTTATGTCTGATCCATTGTTGCCAAACAAAGGTTTTCCGTAAATAAACAGAAATGAGCTCCTTTGAACCAAATCAGCCACCCGAGGGGTAAATGTGTTTGTTTTTTATATATATATATATATATATATATATATATATATATATATATATATATATATATATATATATATATATATATATATATATATATATATATATATATATGTCTAATTACAACTAGTGTAATTCCTTTAGATTGTATTTTATAAACAAACCCAAAACAGATCAAAATTGTTAAGCGGAAACAACAATTTGTTTTCATTTAACCACAATTATAAATGGAACAAATGTTGCATGCATTGGCATTCACTTTCTTTACTTGGTTACTCATGAACAAACCCCAGTACTAATAATTACCTTATGCTCTATTAAAACATAGCCCATATGTTAAAATTAGAAACCTATCATAAATGGAGTTAAATAAAGCCAAATTTTTGGATTGAAAACACACTAGAGCCCTGGAAGGATGTGAGATTACTGCTCAGGCCCATCTTCCTTTAAAGCAATAACCCCAAACAAAAAAATAAGAGGGCTACAATGGAAGGTTTTAGATTAGGATGGCCACATTTAGACCAAGATTTAACTGAGAATATTTGACATGATCTTAAAATTGAGATGAACACTAGGCATACATCAAAAAGCGACATCAGAGACATCAGACTTGCAACTGTAAATACATTCAAAGTTTTATTTGTTCAAAAACAGTTATTCTAAACCCCAAATCTTATTCTCCAATCTGTTTTAGGGTCTTATAAAAATTAAGGTCGAGAACTCTTATTTTGTAAAAGAAAATTGCCTTTTGTCCTACGGGTCCATAAAGGCTACACAGTCGTCCATTGGTTAATTTGGCTGTCAATCAGAGCCTTTCTCCTCCCACGTGGTGACGTCCACCTCTCCAAAGTAACGAGGCCAGTCTATTACGCACACAAAAGACACAACAAAAGCCAGTGTTGGGAAAATGAGATCCGTCAGCACCCAGAGGACGCAACAATAAAAGTTCCCACCTGGCAGCATCACACGTGGACCAGACCCTGGGACGAAGACAATCACTGGTTTACCCCTAAAAAAAAATAAAAAAAATAAACATAATTAGCAGAAAGTAACAACAACAACCATCAGGCTGCAGTTTCCCCACCGAGCTGCGCTTTGATCTGTCTCAGGTGGTGAGTAGATCCAACTCCAGCTCAACAATGTTTTTATTATTGCATCTGTGAGGAAGATTTGGGTTTTGGTGCCGTGTTGGGTTCACTGTCACAATGCAGAAACAGTAAAAGCAGCTCAGCCACACTGTTGCGCTTCTGTTGCGTCGAGCTCTTTTGTTGGGTTGTTGTTGGCTTGCGAAAAAAATAAATAAAACACAGTCTAATAAGCGTATTGGAAAAAGGGGTTCCCAAGATGAAATATTTTAGATGTGGAGAAAAGATGAATGCTTTTTAGTGTCTATTCTAACAGATGAGGACAGTGAAGCTTTTGTCTGGACACCTCTTCCTGTTCGCGGTGACCAGAGACGCACCAGAGCCGCTTCTTTGTTTCGCTCATCAGCTGATCCTGCTTTGCTGCGCTCACCTCACTTAGTTTTCACTTTCTGTCCTGCAGTAGAAAACATGTTAAGAACAAAGACCTGATCAAAAAGGAGGAAATAGACTCGAACAGGAGAAGATGCAATTCTACTGCATGATAATTAGTTTGTTGAACCTAAATCATTTTAGAAATGCGTTTTCTGCTTTTTGTTTCATTGTTCATTATAGAAAACATAGCTGATACTGAGAAAAGTCACCAAAACAAACGGAAACATGCTCTGCAGAATTTGTTTTCTTGTCCATATTGGGTATTATTGAATAAATAGTTGTGAGTGTGCGTCATATGAAACAGTCATTGGAGACAAACGACCAGCTATTGTTTGCACCGATCAATCCTCCAAATATGGGAATTAGCAGATAGTTTTTCGCCTTCTGATTGGCGACTGGACTTTTAAATGGAGTATTATAAGCATCAAAACTCAAACAACAAGCATCAAAACAAAAAGAATTCCTGCAATTTCTGACGTTTAAATGCATCAAACTACAGCAGCAAAGCTGGTGCATTTGTTTAAAAAAATATTTTTATAAAGATAAAAATAGCTTAATACAAGTGAAGTTACCTGATTTGTAAATGAAAATCTTCAAATGTCTCCATATTCTGCAGACATCTGTAAGATAATTTCTTATTTAGTTGAATTTCATTACAGAAACAAAAGAAATGTTTGAAACCAAATAACACCCTTAGCAGACAAAGACAACGGTCAGAAAATGCCTGATCAGCGTTTGTTTTTTGCTATTTTAAATGTAGAATGCTCTAATAAAACCAGATATTGGCTGACATTCCTCTTTGTAGCCATGGTAAAATATGCAGCCTCTGCCAGCTTCTTAGCAGGTTAATACACAACAATAGGAGGGGAAGAAGCACTGATTCATTACTCTTCTTTGTATGTGCTTGCAAAAAAAAAAAAAAAAAATCATGCTGGCACTTCCTCAGGCATCCCATTTATAGGCCCATTAGAATGGTGTGACGGTAAACGTCTCAAAATCTTAATCTGTCAACTAAGAAAAAAAAAGTTAACACATAAGGAGGGAAAATGAAGTAGATTTTGCTTTAGTTTCCTCTAAAGAGAGAAGAAATTAAAACTGTTAAACAACCGTCCAATCAGGCGATTTCATCTCAATCAGATGCTTTTCAAATTGTATCCAAACTAAATAGTCCTGAAAGTTTTGGTCTAATTGATGCAAAAAAAAAAAAAAAAAAGACATCCACTTCCCTTTTGCTTTATTTCTTAAAGAGGGGAAACATCTTGAGATGTATTTATTCTCTGTTGGATTGAAGAATGCCTCCAGTTACACAGCTTCCCATCTTTGCTCTCTGGTCCCACTGACCTTAAAGGTATTTTGGAGAATTTTCGCGAATTTTTAAAAAAACCTGCCCTCTCCAGTTAAAAAGAAAAAAATGCACATGCACAACCCTGTACCTGCTCCTGAGACGGAACCAGGGGTGTCTCTAGGTTTAAGACACAAGGGTGGCTCAGCCCCTAGAAGATAATGCGCGCGCATAGCGCGCGCCGAATTTTTTCAGTGCACCTGCTAAGGCGTTGTCTAAGACAAGGGTGTAACTTTGTGTTGAAAGTTGGTGGGGACGGCTCATAAGGAAAGGGAGCTACCTGCGCGACGCCTTTTTTTTTTTGTTGGAAAGGATAAAGCCAAAAAAATGCGAATAACATTTATCAATTTAATGCTTACAGTTGAAAACATAACTGTTACAATATTCACTTATATATTTTGTGCAAAAAATATCACATAAATCTAAGCAGACAGTACAAATCAAATAAATATATCAATTTTGTAGAACATTTATTGACAGTCAATTTTGGGTCACTTTTTAAAATTAATTTACTTTTAAACCAGGACTCGGACAAGATCTTATGGGACCTTAAGCAGAATATGATTAAGCAACTCCGTCTTTCTGTCAAGAACATCCACTAGCAGGGTATCCAGGGGGGGATTTACCATTAGGAAATACTAGGCAGTTGCCCAGGGCCCCAAGTTCTGGGGGCCCCATAAAACTCTGTTTCCATGTATGGTTAATACAACTAATCCTTATTTGTGCACATTAATTATGTTTTTGATAAAAATCCTTTGGCTAAAATGCCATCAGAACGCTAATAAATAGAGAGAAAAAAGGGACAAGAAGAGAGGGACAAAACCTAGAACAGATAATGGATGTCTATTCTATTAACATTTCTCTATCTGTAGAATGGGGCTGTTTTATGGGTTTTCTTCTCAGGGGGCCCCCTGCCTGTCTTTGCCTAGGGCCCCAAATTTCCTAAATCCGCCCCTGAGGGTATCAATACTGATTTGATAGAATCTGGGAGAGCGGACTATGTTCAACCATCCATTTTCTTTAACCTTATCCCTCAGTGGGATCAGGAGGTGCTGGTGCATATCTCTAGCCACGTTCTGGATGAGAGGTGGGATCACCCTGGACAGGTCACCAGTCTGTCGCAGTATGTTCAACCAGCTTAAAAGTAAGCGGTAATCAGATTTATTATTTGCACTTTTACTAAGTGAACTTTCTAACTCCCTTAAATCTGAAATTCCAATGCCAAAATTGTTTAAATCTTTTATCTTTGGACCCCCTGCAGAGTGACGTCACACCTGCAAGATCCTATCCTTACCTTCCTGCTAGATTGCAAAAAGCAGCTTGCTCATGAGTTGTCAACTTAACACGCTAAATCTTAAATGTACGTGTACATATAAAAAAAAAAAGGGGCGCAGTGCTTGCTACTGAATGGCAACACTATCAAAGTCAGGAAAAAGTTTTAAGTAAAGCCGGGATTAAAACAGTAGCTTCAAGAAGCTTCAAATAAAAGGTGTTCTTTATGTTCAACCTAAATACCAACTCCGATAGACCATCAGTAGAGCAGGTGTTTAAATTAATCAATCACTGCTGCGAAAGCTTATAGCAGTGAAAGCTAATATACCACAGCCATCACTTAATAAACGCAAAATAAACAACCCTCTAAAAACGGAAAACTGTAATGGACTTAAAGTCCTGTTTTTTATGTGGGAAATTATTTGCGTGTGTTTTAGTATAATTCTGATATATTGGCGCTGTTGTCTGTTTCTATGGCAACGATACTGAATGTAGTGTAGCTTAGAGACCTGCACGGGTCGAGTTTTACCAACCCGCACCCGCCCGAACCCGTTAGGATGACTACCGAACCCGACCCGTCACCCGCGGATATCTTCAATTCAAATGTTATGGGGAGAGGGCGGAGGGGGGTGATGGGGAGAAAGCGAGAGGCAACAGATTCTTTTTTCTGAGTTTTTTGTCGGGATTTGTGGACGGTGAGCAGCGGGGAGAACTGTTTTTTTATTTTCTTTCTGAGGAGCGGCATGAATGGGGTTTTAATCAGATATACACAGCACCGAAAGCAAAATACGTGTACAAAATATTGGTGGGGACATGTCCACACAGTCCTTAAGGAAGTTACGCCTATGATTGTTCAGATTAACTTGTCTTCTTTATGGCTTTTATTCGGTGCTTTACTGCATTTGTTTTGGGAAAATATGAGGAAAAAATAAATACAGAAAAAAAAAATATATTTTTTAAAATCGCAAAATAATTATAGGGTGGCTAATGCCAAAGAAAGGGTGGCTGAAGCCGCCCTTAAATAGGTCTAACGACGCTTATGGACGGAACGTATATTAAACGCGTGCAAGAGCACACACGAGTCCATTTCTCCTCGTGCATGCTTTGTTTAAAAGTTGCTGTTCTCATAACTCATACAAGCTTGCTCAAATGTCCGCTCTAATCCCTCAATCTCTATATAGGGCGGGGGCTATATATTGGACTTTATAGCTAACTCAGTTAACTTACCGTTTGGACAGATGATCACTACTTTTTGCTCCCCATTGGTCACATAACTCCTTCTCCACCAAGCTCTGCCTGCGCCATCTTCGTTATTAGTCGCTGCCGTTGGGTAGCGACAGCCTATGGTGACATCTGGCTGCTGTGACAGCACATCCCTTAATGCTTTGCGAGGAGAACCCTTCAGCGCAAAGCATTCTGAGATATATCTGCCTCCTCTGAGGCTTTTCTTTTCTTCTCATACACTTCGTAATTCCTTTTTCTCTCATGACCCTCGGCCATTTTCATAGAACCGTGATTAGAAAGGAAGCTTCAATGACTGTCTGAAACCATAGCTCAACACAGATATTCGCCTGAAAGTACGCATGCTCAGAAAAAGATAGCTAACGGGGCGAGGACCTAGGACGGCCTTACGTAAACATATCACTAGAATGATTGACAATTAGGAGGACAATCCTTATTTAGATGATCCACCCGGAAATAAAAGATTGTCCCCTTAATGTACCATTACTCTCAAGCTAAAAGGAATGCTGAGTTAGGTAAAGATGATAAAGGTATAGGAGGCCAATGACCTGCAAGCGCAGCAACAGGTGTGTGAGGGACAACCACTGCTTTGGTCCATGCCTCATACAGCTGCATAAAACACTCTGGCATCTGCCTAGAAGGACTTTAACTCGCTGTAACGCTATAAAGTATATTTAAAGAGGCTTTAACAACCTGTTGCACATAGAGACCACCCTCTGCACATTCCCAACTAGATGTAATAATAACATAATAGATGTGCAAACAGAAAAGATTGCTGTTAGATGCCCCAAAGTCAGGAAGAATCCAAAACAAACACAGGAACTTGCTCTGTGGGTTGTGTTTAATTGTCCATATTGGGTATAATTGAATAAATATTTGAGAGTGTGCGTCATGTTGAGCTGCCAGTAGGACAAACAACCTGCCATTGTATGTGTGTGCAGTGGACAACCCTTCCTGTCTGCAGAGGGCTTGTTTAAAGAGTGATGATGATGCTGAGGTGTGACATTAATAAAGCTTTTTGTGTATGTGTATGTGGTCACCTCTCAAATGTGCACATGCCACTGAGTTTAAACTGGGCTAATTCACAGAGAGGATTTTGTCCTTTTCATGCAGGGATTATGCCTCCAGCACCTGTGCAGATTATGCACCCTGTATGTAAATATGACTCGTCTGGAGGCTCCCTAGTCTTTAAAGCCAGCTCTGTTTATGGTTAATATTTTTATCCAAAGGTGTGCTTGCAGAGCAGACACGCTTTACGTCACAACCTGCTTCCTGTTAAGTTGCGGAAGCCCCTTTTGTTTTTCTCGTCTGGCCGCTGGCTTCTGTCTCGACTCTGCTCTTCCTGTTGCAGCGCACCCAGCTCATTTGGAAATTTCCCGAGTCACTGAAGCTTGTTTTTAATGCAGTGTTTTTGTTTTCCCCCTTTCACGTTGTCCAACCGCTGTCACGCACATACAATAAGTTTTCGAATAAGCAGCTTTTAAGGACAAAAGGCATTTTTAACATTAGCCCCAGCTTTGAGTTTTGTTCAGGTTAAAAACAAACCTCGAATATACCTAGTTTCGACTTTTGCTTATAGACTGATGGTTAAAATGAAGAAGTATTACAAAATGACTTTAGAGTTTTTTTTATTTGTCCAATATCTAATGAAATTATGCATATTTAAAGGTCCAGCTGGTCAATCAGATCCTAATTGGACCAAATATGTAGTGCTTTTTTCTGCAGACTGTTGTTTTGAAGCCCTTTAACGACCATTTGTTGTGTATTTCACATGAAATGTATTATGCATTTCAGAGACGACAGGATCAACTTGTTCCATGACTTTTCCACCTTTTATTGTTGCTCTTTCTGTCAGTTTCTGTCTGTTTGATTCATTTCAAATAAGTTAAATGTGCACTGCTAAAATATGTTCATACATTCAATAATCTATAACCAAGTCAGTGGATTGAATGTCTTCTGGGTAAACATTAACCAATGTACAGCAGTCCATCACAGCCGGCTGTGTGAGATCCAGGCTGTGAACCTCATTTGCATTTAAAGTGAGGAAGTGACATCGGATCACTTGAGGCGACTGTGGAGACGAACACCAGGTGTAAAGTGACGCTTTAGATAATCCCCCTTCAAGAGGAATATTACCACCAGCAGCATTCAGCATCATAGCTGCAAGCAGCACTAACTGAATAATAAAAATGTCTATAGAGTAGATTTTAGTTGACACAAGTAATTTATGATCATTTTATTTGGAAATATATAAAGAGGGCTGAAACAATTAATCAGATTAATCTCTTTAATTGATTATTTAAATAATCGCCAGCTAATTTAGTAGTCGATTAATCATTAACTCAGGCTTTCCGCACTTTTACAGTTTTCTGGAAGTTTGTTCTAGATAAGTGGAACTTAGAGCAGGAATTATACCAAGATTGTAAAAAAAAAATCTATAAAATTTTGGGTTTAAGATAGAAAAAAAAAATCGTGGGAAAGTTTGAGTTTTAGCTGACTTAATTTCAGAGATGGGAAGTAACGAAGTACAAATACTTCGTTACTGTACTCAAGTAGATTTTTCTGATATTTTTACTTTACTTTACTACTTATTTTTATGGCGACTTTTTACTTCTACTCCTTACATTTTTACACAAATATCTGTACTTTCTACTCCTTACATTTTAAAAAATTGGCTCGTTACTTTAGTTTTGAATCATTTCAATGGAGTTACCGTTATTATTTTTCACGTCACTGTGAAAACGGAGCCGTTTTCCCCCTCTGTTCCCAAAGTGTAGCCGCTGTCTATCACGCACAGCGTCACATCCTTCACTACATTTCCCAGCATGCACCGCAAACCGGCCATCATGGCGGCGGCAGTTCCAAACAATTCACCAGGTAATTTACACTAGTTCCGAAATTACAACGTCACCTTTCATTCAACACTTTACTTACTCACCAGCGTAGCAAACTCTGAAGATACCCACTGCGACAGCTTTAATATACATTCCGTAGTCGGTAATAAAACTTCCCAGTCAAATTACACATTCTCTTCCCTTAGTCCGTCAGCATACTGGTCTGTGTGGAAACACGTACCGCATCGGAGCCAGTCTCTTATCCATTGTCCCAGGGCATTAAAAAAGACTATTAGGGGGCAGGGGTGTTAAGTGGGATTTCAATGAATGTAATAATTGTTTGCATGGTAATAAGTAGGTGAAATGGTAATGTTAGCATGGTTAAATTATTTCATTAATATACGTTTTTGTATGAATGATGCTATTGTCTGTATATATTTTTCTACAATGTTTTTTTTTTTAAATGAACTTTATTTAAACAAGGTGGGTAGAAACAAGTTAGGCAATAAGAACATTAGAATTCTAATTCTATAGAAGGCATAGTAGAGGCAGATTTCAGAATGAAAATACAAAGTAACTTTGATGAGGAAAATAAAAAATGCGTGAGTAATGCTAATAATACAATAAAATAACATAAAGACAAGGGGATTCATATGTTAGGATTAATGTACATCAGTGGGCAGTTCCATTAGTATTTCAGTCAGGTATTTGTAAGATTTGATACATTCAAGAGATGTCAAATATAAATTAAATTCAGATAAAAAAATACTAAAGATAGGGGAGGATCTCAAGACTCTCTGTTTATGAATAAAGAATTTTGCTAAACAAAAAATTAGGTTACAACAGAGTTCTATTTTTTTGTCTTTCAATAGTATTCCAAAAACTACCATATCTCTAGAAATAGAATTAGGGAGTGCAATTTTTGATTTGATCCATCTTTCTAAACAATTCCAAAATGTTTTAGTCTGACTGCATTCATAGAAGACATGGTCTATAGTTTCTACATCACTTTCACAGAATGAGCATTTATTGTCATCAATATTAAAACGGATTCTTAGTAGTTCTTTTGAAGGGTAGATGGCAGTTTCTTTAACTTTTGGTTGTATAGGAAGTTTAAAAAAAAAAAAGTTATTGGTATTTCAATTGATTTTTGTTCAAATTTGCAAAGAATGTTATTTTTATTTATTTTCCCAGGGAACAAAGTTTCATTTAGATAGTTTCTAATTGTGTGGTTATTGAATTTTTGATCAGTGATTGATATTCCATTAATAGATAAATCGGGTAGTTTGGGGGTAATTGGATGATATATTATTATATTTTGAATCTGATTAATAAATTGTTCTGGTAAGGCGTTAAGTAATCTTGTAAATTCATCTTTTGGAGGAAGGAACTGATATTTTGTACAGAAATGTTCGTAATTTAATATGTAACCATTAGTGTCCATTAAGTGTATAATAGACCAAATATTCTTCTCCATCCAATCTTTGTAGAATAGTGACTTATTGCGATGTAGAATAAATCTATTATTCCATATGATAGAGGAGTGTGGCGAGTAGTTATGAACATATATCATTTTCCATTTTTTCTACAATGTTAACTGTGCTTTATTGGGGATTTCCCTTCCTGTTTAGTTGGGCTGTCCCAATTGGCTGATTATTGGTGGGTCTATTTAAGGGGCACACTCCCAATGGCTTAGGGGTCTGCTTGGAGAGACTGGTTGGAGAAACTGCTCTTGAAGGTCCGCTTAGAGAGACTATATTTAAAGTCAGCTTGCTGTGAGGCTGTCAGTGTTTTGTATTGCCTGCAATGGCCGGTTTTGTTTTCTTTATTTGAAAGTATTTTGTTTTTTTTGTTTTTTTTTTGTCTTCACCGTTGCACCAGTAAACCGCTACACGCTTTTGAACTGGAATTTTGTTGTCCGCTGGTTCTTACCACCTTTTTGCAAGTCATCTGCTTACTCCTCCTCTGACGTGAGACGGGAGCTGGTGAGCCGTTTTCTCACAAATACCAAATTCAGTCTAATTGGATGGGAATCTACATTGCATTTGACGCACCACTACAAGATGAATTGACAGATTCGGCGGTATTAATTCGCGGCAAATCATTGCACATTGGTGGCGGTGGCGTTAGCATAGTAGTATGGACGACGAGATGATTGAAAATGAACACAACGGAGATCTAGTCCTATTGGCAGACATCCATTTAAAATGTAGGCAACGGCATGAAAAAAGTGGTTTCTACTTTTACTTTTATACTTTAAGTAAATTTACAAGCCTGTACTTTGTTACTTTTACTTGAGTAAAGAAGTTTCATCAGTACTTCCACTTTTACCAGAGTATTTTTTAACACAAGTATCTGTACTTTTACTCAAGTACGGAAAGTGAGTACTTTTGCCATCTCTGCTTAATTTTGTAAAAAAAAATATTCTTTAAAGAAACTTTGGCTATATGATTATTAACTTAAAAGTTGAATTGACTATTAATGAAGAGGCTAGGTGAGTAAAATATAGGTACAAAAGGAAACACATGTTTTAAACATTTTGGTTTGTTTATCCTAATATGCTTTTCTTTAAAAACATCCATTTTAAAAGCTACTATTCCTTTCTTTTCCAACCAATTTTTGTAGTTATTAGTGTAACAGTTGCTGCAGGCATTATACAATTGAACATTTTTAAAATTTGTTTAGTTCCCTGAACATATATATCTTTATTAGTGCTATAACTTATGATTATATTGCAAATTGATTAATCTATCGATTATTTTTTCGATAAATCAATCAATAATCGTATAGCAAAAGGTTCCTTAAAGAGAACTTTTTGCAAATTTGAACCAGTTGAAAGTAAAGCTTTTCCACTTTAGGAGTTCTGGATAGCGCATATTGACAGACGAAAAAGATTTTTAACTTAAATGCAAAATGGTTACATTTTTTTTCATATAATAACTGCTCTTAGTGGGTTCCTCTTTCAGCTAAATGCATGTAGTAGAGTCTCTACACTTCAGTTAATGATTTATAGATTACTAAATTAGTTGACAATTATTTCAATAATCAATTAATCAGACTAATTGTTTCAGCCCTAATCCCTGTCATCTTTCTAAATCACCTTGTTTTTGTCTACTTTTGATATAGCAGCCACATTGCTATATACTGTGAATGTAAAAGAATGTAATAATGTAAAAAAAAAAAAAAAAAAAAAAGTGGAAACCTGTACCACTTACAACCGTCAGGAGTTGACTGCTGTGGTTGCATTCATCTAATATTTTCCAATAAATGCCAATGAAAATATTATTAAACATCATATAAAGAGGAACTTGATTTACAATTCTTTTTTTTTTTTTTACTATTCTGTTTTGTGAATAATGTTTTTACCTGTTCTTTTTTGCAAATTGAACTTTTTTTTTGCAGAGCATATATAGATTAAAACAAATAAAACAGTAACCTGTACTCTTTAAATTGGATGTTACAAACAGCAGCACAGTCATTATTAAAAGACTAGGAGGAAGGTGTTAGGAAATGGTCTGAGGTTACCTGGTCTGCTCATTATTTACTTTGTTATATTCATAACTACAGGGGGAATGCGGATCAATGCGCATCCTTCTGTGCTTTTACATCTCCTCGGAGCTGAATAATGTATTTGATTAAAGCCACTGAGGCAATAGTCTGGAGTTTAAGTATGTGGTTATAGATGGAAAGACGAGTGCACTGATGAGTTATTACCAACATTAAAAAACACACAGCTAACTTACTCTTTATTTTTGACTCCTAAAATCAGATCCTTCATCTAAATCTCTCATGTTTGTTTTAAACAGACAGCAATCACTGCCTGTGGGGTGATTCCATTTACCTTGGGTGCAGGTTCAACCCACATTTAAGAAAAGGTTTTCTCAGTTTATAGGTACAGCAGCGAACAGCTCAACCAATGCTTATATCATAGCAGAGATGTTGGAGGGTGGAGTTTTTGAAACACCCGAGAAACGGAGAAGTTGAAAAACCAGTTTCTTAAGCAAAACCATTGCTTCATGAAATTAGAGGCAAAATTACAATCTTTAATGTAACTTATGTAAGACATCCCCACCAATCACTGGGCAAAGAGCGCAGCAGAAGATTCAAACTGTAGTAACCATCAACCACCACTAGGGGAGAGAGACTGATCAATATTTTAAATAATCAAATTTTCAAGTTTTTGTTGACTCTCTAAATGTGTTTATGTTTTGCTTTGTTGCTCTAGTTTAAATTCAGCCCTCATACAAGTTAGTTTCTACATCCTCCATGGAAAATTCCAATATCTTGAATTTGGTCTGTCTCATGTTTCGAAAAATACAGGGAGCCTCATAAAACCACCTTTACCTATACACACTTTGTGTATGTAATCAGAGGGTAAACCACAAATTTTCATTTAGCAGTTTTCACAGAGTGCACAGAAATGAACATCTCTTCTCGGGTAAAACCAACATGTAAGGACCTGCTGCACTATTTACAAAGCAAAAATGTTTGCAAACTTTTTCATAAGAGCTCTGTAGTCTCAAACTCAGCCTCTGCCAACAAACCAGCTGCAGCCTGGCTGCACATCCAATGTGTTTGTTTACAGAAACAAGAAACAAGTATTTTATCTGACAGCTGAGCCTTTTAGCAGAGGCTGGCTGTAAACTACCGACTCGAAACAAATTTAAAAACAATTAATAACGTGAATTGTATCGACAGGATAAATGGGTAGGTCATAAAAGACAATAGCCCAGAATGTAAACTGGAACAAACCTTTTCAGTGTTATTAATGGAGGACTGGTGCATTTTTTTAAGCTTTAATGCTACCTTTGATTTGATCTGCAGCACAGTAGGAGGTGAAGCAGAGCTTCTTCTCTTTAAATATTTGTCTCTATTGTACACCTGCAGACGTTTCTTTCAACCTCTGCATGTTTCGTCTATTCTTGTTTGTCCTGTTTATGGCGTCAGCAAGTGAGAAATTGCTTCTTTGCAGCTTTCAGATCTAAAAATAGAATAAATGTTTATTTTTTAAAGATTTCTTTCGATATATTGCTTATTAAGTGGAGCTCCAGAACATTTTTGAATCACAATCATCAAAGTATCAATGCATGCACAGTGATGGTCATTAAAGCGGGTTCTGGTACTTTGGGCCATGTGTTCAGTTGCCAAGTCCTGCTGCAAAACGAAACCAGCTCCTCCATAAATCTTGTCAGCATCTGTTTGACAGCTGGAGTGGCTTTGATCTTGATAAAACTTATTTGTCCAACACCAGCAGATGTCAAGGCTTCCTAAAACTACGTGGCAACTTACCCTTAAAGCTCTGTCTCAAGCAGCAGTCCGTACTTTTCTGAATCTCTCCCAAACTCTTGAATGCGCTTTACAGTTTCCTTAAGAATGTTTCTAACACAGAATGGGTTTAATGTTATTTTCCTTCCATTAAATTTCCCATGAATCTTAAATAAATAAATTCCTGTGTGAGAAAAACCAGCCTTTTTCTGGTCTGTTGTCTTTATGATGATTGCTGGTTAAAACCCCTCTCACCAGTCTGGTGTAATTAGTTGTACACTACAGTCATGAATCAAAGCCTGATAGTCACAAATGTCAGTATTTTTTATTTGAAATACTCTAATAAATGTTCTGATCAGTAAGTTTAATCACTATTTAGTATTAGATGCATTCAGAGGAGCATGTAGTAGGATATAGGTTTAATATAATATATTTTTTTGGTACCATAACTAAAACTCAGCTTGCCAATAACATTTTTACCATCTTAGATGGATTTTTAAGTCCTTTACACAAACATATGAGGTTCATCTTAATAACCATGATGTGAAAGTTCAGAGTTTCTGCTTAGAGTAAAAAAGCAATGACTGTTTTTTTAAGTACGTAATAAAATGGGAGGTCTTCCGTGTATTAACTAGATCCTTTCAGATCATGTCTTAGTATTCTTGTCTAATAGAATTAAGTGTTTTAAAATAGTTTAGACTATTGTCAGTCTGACCTCTAAGGGATTAATCTCTTTAAGGTATGCTCACCTTTATTATTGAAACCACATCCCTCATGCAAAGCCACCATCTCAAAATCAGATTTGTTTCCCCTCTTTTGCAGGTGTTTTGCACCTCTCTGTTTGTTGGGACTAAACAATTCAGATATGACAAATTAGCAAGTTTGTTTCCAACAGAATCCCACGACTGTGATTTTTACATTATTTAGTTACTTCCCGGACTAACGTGAGATTGTAATCATGAGGTGGATTATTGTAATCAAATGATTGCTCCAACAAATGAGCTGCGTTCCTACTGGAAATATAATCAGGATAATGTTTACTAAAAATAGCAGGTGTAGACCATGCCTCTAACCGCATCACCTCTGTGGCTTCTCCTCTGCAGGCTCGATTTTCTCCTGTGGTGTCTGTGTGGAGCGTGCCACACACCCACTCCACAGCAAGACGGCTTTTGCTTGCATCTTCCAGTGTTTCTTCTGTCAGCAAGTACAGCAGAGCTGCAACTCTTCCAGTGCCAGCCCTGACACCAGCGAGGAGCCCTGCCCCACTGACATGGTGAAGATGACCAAGTCGAAGACCTTCCAGGCCTACCTGCCATCTTGCCACCGCACATACAGCTGCATCCACTGCCGAGCACACCTGGCCAACCACGACGAGCTCATCTCAAAGGTATGACCGCTCTGTTTTAGTTTGCACCCCTCGACACTTCCTATATAACCTACCCACCAACTGCCACTGCTTCCATCGATCTTCATGCAGACAGAAAATAGCTTGAGGAGTTTTCTTTTTTGCAGTTGTCGTTCACATCACACTGCAGCCTCATTTGGTGCCATCAGGGCGCTCAGCTGGAGCAGAATAACAATGCGTACATGTGACACTCTTGAAATACTCCCACCAGCTGTTAGTGCTGGCACTTGACTTGGAGCTAAAAATGAAAGCAGTGTGATGTAGCAAAATTAGGTGATGTAGGTTACTGTGACACAGCTGAGCCGTTTTTAGCCGTGCTAAAATGCAAAGCATGGTGACGTGAAGATACAGGTGCTGGTCATAAAATTAGAATATCATGAAAAAGTAGATTGATTTCAGTAATTCCATTTAAAAAGTGAAACTTGTATATTATATTCATACATTACATACAAACTCATATATTTCAGATGTTTATTTTGTTTAATTTTGATGATTACAAATGACAACAAATGAAAATCTCAAATTCATCATATCAGAAAATTAGAATATTGTGAAAAGGTTCAAAATTGATGGCCCCTGGTGCCACACTCTAATCAGCTAATTAACTCAAACCACCTGCAAAAGCCTTTAAATGGTCTTTCAGTCTAGTTCTATAGGCTACACAATCATGGGGAAGACTGCTGACTTGACAGTTGTCCAAAAGACGACCATCGACACCTTGCACAAGGAGGGCAAGACACAAAAGGTCATCGCTAAAGAGGCTGGCTGTTCACAGAGCTCAGTGTCCAAGCACATTAATAGAGAGGCGAAGGGAAGGAAAAGATGTGGTCGAAAAAAGTGTACAAGCAAGAGAGATAACCGCACCCTGGAGAGGATTGTGAAACAAAACCCCTTCAAAAATGTGGGGGAGATTCACAAAGAGTGGACTGCAGCTGGAGTGAGTGCTTCAAGAACCACCACACACAGACGTATGAAAGACATGGGTTTCTGCTGTCGCATTCCTTGTGTCAAGCCACTCTTGAACCACAGACAGCGTCAGAAGCGTCTTGCCTGGGCTAAAGAGAAACAGGACTGGACTGCTGGTGAGTGGTCCAAAGTCATGTTCTCTGATGAAAGTAAATTTTGCATTTCCTTTGGAAATCAAGGTCCCAGAGTCTGGAGGAAAAGAAGAGAGGCACTTCATCCACGTTGCTTGAAGTCCAGTGTAAAGTTTCCACAGTCAGTGATGGTTTGGGGTGCCATGTCATCTGCTGGTGTTGGTCCATTGTGTTTTCTGAGGTCCAGGGTCAACGCAGCCACATACCAGGAAGTTTTAGAGCACTTCATGCTTCCTGCAGCTGACCAACTTTTTGGAGATGCAGATTTCATTTTCCAACAGGACTTGGCACCTGCACACAGTGCCAAAGCTACCAGTACCTGGTTGAAGGACCATGGTATCCCTGTTCTTAATTGGCCAGCAAACTCTCCTGACCTTAACCCCATAGAAAATCTATGGGGTATTGTGAAGAAGAAGATGCAATACACCAGACCCAACAATTCAGAAGAGCTAAAAGCCACTATTAGAGCATCCTGGGCTATCATAACACCTGAGCAGTGCCACAGACTGATCGACTCCATGCCACGCCGCATTGCTGCAGTAATACAGGCCAAAGGAGGCCCAACTAAATACTGAGTGCTGTACATGCTCATACTTTTCATGTTCATACTTTTCAGTTGGCCAACATTTCTATAAATCCTTTGTTTTTATTGGTCTTCAGTAATATTCTAATTTTCTGATATGATGAATTTGAGATTTTCATTTGTTGTCATTTGTAATCATCAAAATTAAACCAAATAAACATCTGAAATATATGAGTTTGTATGTAATGTATGAATATAATATACAAGTTTCACTTTTTAAATGGAATTACTGAAATCAATCTACTTTTTCATGATATTCTAATTTTATGACCAGCACCTGTAGACCAACCAACCTGAGCGAGTCCGTCTGAGCCATGCAGGCCCTTATTTCTCCGTGTAGAGGATGAGTATTGTCGTGATGTTGTCCCCTTCCTGTCAAAGTCCTGCTCCTTTCTAAACCAAGCTGCATATATGAAGCGATGTGGGTCTTTTATTATAATATTTAAAGATCTTAGCAATTCCGCCGCAAATGGTCAAAAGGCTATTTGAAACATCAAACCCTTTAATGTAATGAAATGGTTGTAAACATCAACAGTTTTCTCCTAGGCAGCGTATGCCTGACGTCCAACACTGGGATATGCTGAACTTTGTATATGCTTTTTCAATTTTGGGCGTATACATAGAGTATTCACAACAAGTCCAGAGCATATGTGCAACGACAGCCTAACTTATGTACAACGCACGGCAGTGTCATGCCCATAAAAAACTGCATAAGCCAGTGTCCTGAGGAAAGCAGCAATGCGACAGGAGGCGACCGGACTGCATAAAAACATGTATTTGATCGCGTTGTTAACCTAACTGTTTACAGGCCCGCCCAAAAAAGAAGAATAAATAAAAAGAAAAAAGAAAGAGGGTTTGCAGTCGCAGCAGATTCAGCGTCATGTGTGCTAGGTAGTTTGTTGGTCGTGTGCGTGAAGGCAGGGAGGATTCATCACACTCACCTCGTCTCTCACCCTATGATGGGGATGAAGTCTGGAGGAAGTTCCTTCTGTGAACCCCCTTTTATACCAGAACGCCGCCATTAAACAGTAGCTGTAAGTTAGAAACACGTTCAGTGGTCGTCTGGAACACGTCAAATACGTTGATATGCGTTGGAGATTAGTTCTTGATAAGTTACGCATAATGTATGAACAAGTTACTCATAGGTTTTGGATAAGCTGGACACTGCGACTTATGAGTTACTTACAATTAACGTATGTCAACGATCAAATAACTTACCTATAACTTATGGCCCTCGTATGAGCGTAAGCTGGTATACGTGGGGAAATTTTGAGCATGGTTAAAGTTTCTCAATGTACTCGCCGTATGTCGACGTGCGCCATACGGCTCATAACTTATGCTCATAACTTATACAAAACGTATCCAACGTATGCCAGCGCTTTGGCCAGATTGTCCGTACGTCAGCCATGCGCTGGTCTAAATCGTCAAGGTGTGACAGGGGCTTTACATTTCGAGAGATGCAGCATTTAAACTGGCTAGAAATTAGAATCAATGTTCCCTTATTCATTTTTTTTCCCAGTTTGTTTTTGAGCTCTTGTTCTGTTCATTTTATTCTAAAGTAGTAAATGTGCTCTTTTGCTCCAACGCTGAAAGAAAAGTCTGTTTTATTCAATATTACAAAAAAGAAGCAATGAAGTAGCTTTGACTAGGAGAACCAGGAAAGAAAACGGCTTGATTCAGGAATAAGCAAGATGTTGATGATGTAAAGTAAATGTTATGCAGACATAAATAATAAAATGTTGATAGAAAATACATTAAAAAAACGGACAATTTGGAAATATGGCCAACAGAACAATCTGTCTTCCATTTTTAACAATCTGCTACTACAAAAGCAGCTAATGTATCTTACAGTTACACGCTCTATTTAAGACAACTGAGATCTGATTACAGTTAGTGCTAACTTTCTTTGAATACATAATAATAATAGTTTATACTCTTAAAACATGGCTTGAAAAAAAAAACAATTTGGAAAAGTGTTGATTTAAGATGGATGTAGATGATTTTAAATACAGGTTTTGTCACCATCTTGGCGGCTTTGAATTGTCTATTTAATGCAGACATACGGTATAAGGTGTATTACAAGTTCAAGCTGATGTTAAATTATATAATTTTCTTCTGCAGATAATTTATGGATTAAAACAACCCTCTGAATCTATTATTTATCATTTGGGTGCCATGATGACAAACCTGACATAGGTGTAATGAATGCATCTGTGAAACTCAAACTTTCCACCCAGCAGTTAAGTTTAAGCCGCTGTTTGCTCGACCTGAATACGTGTTTAATTTAACTGGATGCCCTCTTTATTTATTGCATCTCTCCAGCTTTTATCTCTGCTGGCTTTACTTCCCTTTTTGTCAGTTTTCATCACTGCTGTTTTCACTGATGGTGTTTGCTGCAGAACACAATTTAAAAGGGTGTTTGTTCTATTTTTATTTTTTCCTGGACATATTTTGTTAAATCAAGGCATTTATACCTTTGGTCTCTGGTTGCTTATTTTCTTTAATGTTGGGCAGTTTTCTGTATGTTGATAAAAGAATAATATTACTTCTAATTTCAACACTTTCTTTGTACCCAAAACTTAAAGCAGGTATTTATTTGAGATGCGTATTAAATGGTAAAGAAAAAAAATATGGCTCACATACGATCATAAAAATATAAGAGGATCTTTACATTTTCATTACTTTCTTTCCAAATAAAGTTTTCTGATTTTATGTTGTTTTTCCACCTAATTCTGACTCACTATTTGAATCTTCCTACTGAAATTGACTCTTTGGATCAAAGTTTCTGCAGAGTTCTTATCGAATTTGATTCTAGGAGAGAGAAAAAAGCAGAAAGATCTCATTCATTTCCAATGTCATTGTGTTCATGACATGAAAACAAACCAAACACATTAACATTCAGATCACGCAGCAGGATGCAGAAGATTCAGTGCATTCCCCAAACTGAAATATTCCTGTAAACCCAGGTCATCAATCAGCCTGCAGAGACTCGCACATCTAGGAGGGAGCTGCGTTGTTGCATCTTTGAGCCTCCTTCACTGTTATCAAGGCCCCAATCAGTGAAAGAAGTTTGAGATATTGAATAGGGCTGTGCAATTAATTGCAATTGCAATATAAATGCTATTTAACAAAACGCAAGTTTCAAACCACAGAGGCACTTAACTTTGATTACATTACATTTAACAACATTAAGGCACTGAATTTCTCATTCCAGCCCTTTAGGTGCCAGTAATACACCTTGTGGTCGGAAAAAAATGGGTTTGCAAGGACACAGAAGGAAGGAAAAATACTAGCTAGCAAGTCAACACCTGATCCGCACCATCAGCTCATTTGTCCAAAATATATACCTGGGTCACCCTCGATTTTACTTTGTAAAATAATACCTAAATTACATTTTTCCCTCCCTAAGAGTGATAAAGAAGCTCACTAAACTAAGCTCACTAACTAAACAGAAATGGGATCCTGAGCTACTTCCGGAAAACTAACTTTTTCGACTTTGGATTAAAACATAAATCTAGTCTTTTTGAGTTTTATGTTTTCCTTTTGTGTTAAGATTATGGTACATAGTGCGTCATCTAAAGAGAGAAACAACTAAAATACAGATAAATATGGTTTAATCGTATTTTGCAGGACTTGTCTAACCATGTCCGATGATGACGTCACACAAGCAGTTTAACGAAGAAAATGTAAAAAGCATCAAATTGTCTCAGAATTTTTTTAGAGATGCAGTGAAAGCATTATTTATTGATTTAAGGATAAAAATAAGTGCTTTTAGTACGGTATACATAATTACATTATTTATAGCGAACTGGATAAATATCTGCTTACACGCGCAAATGAGCCGATGGTACAGATAGAGATATAGTGCGCAAATCCATGCATGCAAGTTCAGGTAAGCAGTTTTTCACACAAAGGTTACAATAAAGTCCGGCAAGAAATGGACTTTGTAGAAGCAAGCTTTCTAGATTACCAAAAAACCAAAACCCTGGGGTGAAACATCTAGATGCCTGTGGTTAGTGCAAAAGAACATTGAAACAAAATCGCAATATTGGTTCAAATTAACTCCATTTTGACTTATCCCAAAATCGTTCAGCCCTAGCATTGAATTGAGAATTGTCATTTGAATGTCAAAAGCCGCACTTAATGTTAGTCCTAGCATCCACAGCTGGAGAGGAAAAGTGTGAGTAACGTTGATAATCGATCAGAATAAAACAGGGCTGCAGCAGTGACCTTTATGCGTTATTATAGGAAACTGACAGCGTATACCAACCCCCCTACCCCCTGCCCCCCTGTTGCTCTCTCACCACACACTAAGCTGATTATTCAAATGACAAAGATGATCAATCTGGGCGCTCGCCATCTCTGTGTCGAAACCCATTTCCCTCCTGTAACTCAGAGACTTTGTTGATGCTAGCAGGCAGACGTGCTCCAAAGCCCAACGGTGTCGTTCCAGGATCAGAGTCCTTATCGCTCTTAATTTAAGAATCCTTTGAGTTTTAATCACCAAAGACTGTTGTTTATCATACATGTGATATGTGTTTGCCCAAAGCAAAGGCCTATCCTTGTTTATCAGCACCTCAATTAACCTGTCCAGGGTTGTGTCAGATGTATGTGGATTTATCGCTGCTCTGCAAGACCAGGCAGGAAGCTGTTTTATGCAGGGACAGTTTTATTGGATCCTGTGAGGGAAAATTAAATTGTTGCTGCTGTAAATCTGAACTATGCTGCTGGATGTGGAGTTTAAGAGCGTTATTAAAATCAAGAATAAGTAAAGGGAAAAGAGTATTTGAATGCAAGTTGCTGTTATGTTGATTCTGTGTGTTTTTTGTTTCCTCCTTCTCTCGTCTGTAGAAGGAAGTTTAACTGTTTGAACGTTCACAAATAGATTTAAAAAATAAGATAAAGCAATATTTTTATGCAACTTGGTAATAAAAAAATGTAATCATTAATTTTTGGTAAATGCATGCAGCAAGAAACAGGAAGGGCAATGACATGCTGTTAATTTAAGGCATGAAATTGTTATACCACTGGCAGATTTAGAATTAAAAAATTGTTTTATTTAACCAGCAAGTTTGCTTCGAATGCATAAAAAGAGCATATCTTAACACACAAATGTTTTTATTTATTGCTTTTTATTGAAATATATCATGCTGAAAATCATATACACACTTTCTAATGTGTTTAAAAAGAATGTGATTTTACAGCGACGTGCAGTGCTAAAAAAATGATCTTTAAGATAAAGTTAAAGTTATTTTCCCGACAGCTGGTAGCCTGCAGCCAATCATCATTTTCTTTACGTTCTTGCCCAACTACAGCAAAGTTAACTGCTGTCAGTAATTGCAAATAGTTCATGGAAATCTTAATACATAAAAAAATTAGTCAATTAATTTGTAAGCAGAAATATACAAACACCAAATAATTTTGTAGTAAGTTTTAAAGTGCTTTATTTATTTTTTTACCCCGCCAGCAGTCATCCTCCTATAGGACATTAATTATTTGTTTTAATACAGAGTAACATAAACAAGATTGAAGGTTTGAGCTCCTTTATTTTCAGTTTAAGGCTCTAGTTTTATTTATTCCCTTTTTTTAGGGAGTGAGAGAGTTAGGCCCTTCTTTAAGCCAGCTGACTGTTAACTTGCAGCTCCTGTTCAGATGCATTTTTTAATAGTTGCTTCACTGCCGTACATCCCGTCGCATCTCAGTAGAAGAACCTGCTGCAGTGGCATGAGGGACTGAGGTTATTAATACTTTTATGTACCACAATAAGGGGATCATTGTCCATGTCTAGTTTGGATTGCACAGCAGGTTGCTGCCATGCTATGCACGGCTTGAAAAAATGCTAATAACCCATAGCTACGCCTGCATGAACCCAGAGGTCGACTGTTGGCTTGTAAATCTGGTTCATCTAGAAGATTTGCAAACAAGCTAAGTTGGTTTTTTAGAAAACTTTCAACATCAGGATGTGTTTGGAAAGGTACTTTCTGCTACTTTTCTATCGCTGTGTGTGTGACGTCATCCCGTATTAATTTTACTACAGCATTCCCACCGTTTTCTTAGTTTAAAGAGCAATAATAACAACAACACCGTTTTGGGTTTTTCTACGATAAAGAAATCAGATAATATTTCTCCAAAGCTTCACAAAGTCATGAACTTCATATCCTAATGGCCAAATTACAAACCAATAACTTATTTAATGCTTATTGCACACATTTCCTGATGTTTAATTCAAAACACAGGACATATTTATGAGCTGCTAAGACAGAGTCATCCCAAAGAAGCATAGACTGCCTATGGACCTAAAACCATTGTGACTGTTTAAGATGTTTCAAATAGTTGTTTTAAAGTAATAGGCACATTTAATTTTTAAAAGATGCTATGAGTTTAATTGCCCTTGTGTTTAAGTTTGGCTTGTTCACATATACAGCTTTGCAAATTATTTAGTATCTATGAAGGCTTTAAGCTCATTCAATTAAACCTAGAGATGTTCTTAACAACTAGTGTTGTTAATCAAATTCCCCGTGCTGAGGTCAGTGAAAGTGAACTTAGAAACCTAAATTGTTTTTTTTTTGTTTTTATGTCACAACTCATTTGTTTGCTGAGGTTCATCACTCTAGCAGGAATGCTGGGAAACCAGTAGAACCAGTTGCACTGGTGTGGCAAACTGCTTAAAGAACTGGACTGGAATGTGGTCTATGAGACTTGACAGCTATCCGCTCTCATCTAAGCTTATGTCTAAAACTAAAGTAGGGAATAAAAGTTGACCAAAAATGAAAATGTTTACTCTGTTAAATATCAGGTGTGTTTTTTGGGGGGTGGAGTTCTGTTAAGGGATTAATCCATGTCCATTCAGAGGAAATATTCAGTTTATCTTCTTCTAATAAGCAGTGGGTTATTATCACTTTCTCCATTGTTGGACATAGATTATGACACTGATAGTAGCTGCAGCAGAGACAACAGAGTAAAAACATCAAGATCATTCAGTATGTTAAAGATATCAAGGTTTAAAAAAATGAATCTGATTTTTTTTCCATCTTGTGATGATAAACGACAGAAAGATAAGTGATTTTTTTTCTGTTTAAAATCCTTAGATTTACTGTAATATGTTTATTAAATTGACAGCCTTTAACTTTAGCTTATTGACTAAATAGACATTTGGAAACGAAGAAAAATCTTTTGTCATATACAGGTAACCTGTGGTCATATTGAATCAGCAGATCCCCTTTTTTGTAATTTCTTTCTCTTCTTGTTATTTATATGTGGCCTTTGGTCGGAGAATTGAATAGAAAATGTAGATTTTGTATTACTAATAAATTCAATGATAAAGAATTTTTATTACTATTTTTTTGCACGCTCAGTAATTAGAATTTTAAATTTGATAATTCAATGCAATTTTATGCAGCATTCCCATCCCTTCATAATCCTGATTCAAACCTAGATCCTCGCTATAAATGATGCAGACTTGGACCACCGCTGAGTTTTTAATGCTTATAGTAACACCTGTTTAATGTACTTTACTGGAGGAAATTAATAATCCTGTTTCCATCCATTCTCATGTAAACTTTCAAAATATATAAAAAAAAAATGAAAATGAAAATTAGACGTATTTTCATTTTGAGCTAATTAATCAGGTGATGCAGGTTGTAATGTTGTTTTATGTCGACAAGCAGGAAGTATTGGTAGCAAGCACGCGTTGACCTCAGATCAGTAATTGAGCTAGGTTTTAATGTTAATATATTTAATTTAAGTCTTAGTTTTAGATATGTGACATTAGGGTTGGAGGATAGCTGACTGGTGAGGAGAATCTGTGACAGCACACCCTTCCGTCACAGTATATGACGTAGGATTACAGAATATAGGATTACAGAATATGATATAGGATTACAGACTGGTGGAGCATCGGCAGCAGAAACTGCAAACATTCTTAATGTCAGAACTAATTAAAACATATTTTCATCTCCTGTTTAATATATTTACTTTTTTTTTAAACGCCTAGAAGCTTCGCTACGAAATTTAACCATTTTGCAGTTTCTATCAAGTTCCTCTATTATGATAATATAAAATCTGCATAAAAACATTGATGCAAACACTTTCTTTTGTTGAATTTCCCTGAGGTGCACAGGTGAGCTGTAGCTGTGCTTTTCATTTCATCTTAAATTTGTTATATTCATTCTCAAAAAAGAAAGCAGTAATGTAAATACTGGACCACTATAACTTACTTCAAGAGAAATAACTTTCAGTACAGTGGTCGCTCCATTTGCAAATACAAAAAAAGAAGTGCACTGTGGCTCACTCTCCTCCTTGAAGACCAGAATAGGCGGGAATCACCATAGCAACCAATGACTGTGCTATCTTTGAGTAGCTGTTGCATAACCTGGAATGTTTTTATTTTCTGTAGTAATTCACTATCCCCTTTATAATGGGGCTAACAAAGGGAAAATTCATGTCAGATTTTTGAGTAGTAGCTCATTCATTTTAATTTTCTACACAAGTCCATTTAGTGTTACTTAAAATACTACCACAGTGTCCCCGATTTGCACCCCTGACCTGAATGTTTAAGGATAAGCAGCCTAATCGGAAATCACAGAAGTGACAAGTGAACTATTGACTGTGTTGTCTTGTTTACTGGGCTAAAGTGACTTCTGACGAATGACCTCATTAGTATAAACTATCCACTTTAGTAATAATTGGATTTCATGAAGAGCTCTTCCTCAGACGGTCTGTCTTTCTCTTTTTGGTTTCGAACTGTCAGTATGCTGTGGAAAAAAACCTCAAGAGTGACAAGAAAACAGGGAGGAGAAAACAAAAGACATTAAGAAATATCTAAAAACTCTTCAATTAAATGTAAGCTTTCAAATTCAGTTACCAGACATGTCAGGGTGTTTGTGTTTTTAAAGCTCAGATAGTTGTAAATACAGCCTCATCAAATTTCACAGCTGAAAACATAAAATTATATTGATAAGAACATTCAGAAATGCAGAATACCATTTGAACTTTTTGTTATAAGGCTGTGCATTTATACTTAACAAACAGAAATAAACCTTTGCAAGCAGTTTTTCTAGAAATGTTGGGAAAAGTTCGGTTTAATTGAAACCAGAACTGCTTCCACCATCTAGACTTCACTGATACGCTGCCTGTAGGCGCAGGAACATGTTTTCATTAATTATTCAAAAACCAGTGGAGGACTTCATTATGCATTAACCATAAGTTTGATTACTTAAGGTGTTTTTACACACAATACTCAGAATTTTTAGAGCCTCATACTCTGAAAATGAGAAGGTAAATGTTTGGTAAACTTCTCTTATAATCTTTATCAAGAGCAAAATAGAAAGAAAATAATTTGATTCCACTGCAGCTTATATACTCTGTTGTAGGATGGCCATTGTTTGACCAAGAGGCCCTTTGTGGCCCTTGGAATGATTCTTTAGGGCCATAAGCTCAATTTGAGGATGCTGTAATTTTCATAGCCAGCACCAAAATTTGAAACTGACGCTTAAAAACAAATGTGCAAAGATTTTCACTTTTCACAAGTATTTTATGCCTTTATTTTGTTGTGATAGTAAATGGAACTGCTAAGATCTCATTACTTGTATGCAGATTTGGCTCCACCCATTCCTTAAATTTCTACACACTGTAGTGCTCCGAGAATGATATAAAATAATTTTATCCATCCATTTTCTTACACACTTATCCCTAGTGGGGGGGGCGAGGGGTGCTGGTGCCTATCTCCAGCTGTCTAGAGGCTGGGTACACCCTGGACAGGTCGCCAGTCCATCGCAGGGCAAAACACAGACAGCCATTCACACCACTCACACCTACGGGGACTTTAGAGAAACCAATTAACCTAACAGTTATGTTTTTTGGACTGTGGAAGGAAGCCGGAGTACCCAGAGAGAACCCACAAATGCTCAGGGAGAACATGCAAACTCCATGAAGAACTCCAGTGCTACCCACTGCCCACTGAGCAGCCAAAACAATTTTATACCCAAAAAAAGACACAATTTAACAAAACAAAAGGAGACCCTTTTTTATATTTATCTAAAATATTTATGTTTTCTTTCTACAGATGACATAATTGGGTGTTGTGATTACCATATTTTCACGACTATAAGGCGCACTTAAACGTCTTTTTTTTCCCTCAAAATGTGCGGTGCGCCCTTTGGTGTGGTGCGCCTTATGTGTGTTGTAACTGCGACTTTTGAGACCACCCCATTGAGGAGATGATGAAAGAGTGGCTGAATGTAAGGAGACCAGGTGTTTTTTTTTTCCACTCATCACCATCGCTGTTAATCTGTGACTCCATGCGTGCCCATCTCACAGCTGATGTGAAAAACATGGGGAAGCTGTGCTCGCTGTTCAACCGCTCGACATCGGTGTGAACCGGACCCAGCAGGTGCAGCAGAAGCAGCGAGTTTACATGCAAAGTCAATGGTTGACGCGCGTATAGGCGCAGCAAAAGGTCCCCGCAGCCTTTAAGCATCTGACGCACCGCCAACGCGCTGCTGCTGCTCGAGATGGAAAAATTGAAGTTTTGCTGCTGGACGCGCCGCATCAACCAATCAGAGAAGCTGATCTGGGAGCTGCCAGCGAGACAGACACAGCGCTCTGATGACATATGATATTAACGCAAATGAAAAAGGCTGGATGGATGAGGAGATGATGAAAGCGTGGCTGAGGCAGGTGTATGTGAGGAGAACAGGTGTTTTTTCCACACATCACCATCGCAGTTAATCTGTGACTCCATGCGTGCCCATCTCACAGCTGATGAGAAAAACATGGTGAATCAAATGGAAGCTGTGCTCGGCGTTATCCCGGGAGGTCTGACAAAGGAACTTCAACCGCTCGACATCGGTGTGAAGCGGCCGTTCAAAGTAAGGCTGCGAGCGGCGTGGGAGCGATGGATGACCGACAGAGACCACAGTTTTAGGATAAGTGGAAGGCAGCGCCGGGCAAGTTACGCCACCGTTTGCGGATGGATTGTAGATGCTTGGACTAACGTCTCTGCTGGCTCTGTTGTTCAAGCTTTCGCAAAAGCCGGCATTATTTCTGAGGAGCCGCGCTGCACGGAAAGTGACTCTGACAGCGAAGATGGGAAACTGGCATGTCTGATTTAGCGCAGCTGTTTAATTCAGAAACAGAGGATGATGACTTTGATGGGTTTGATTACTACTCTGTAATAAATACATGAATAAAGCACAATCATACTCAGTTTTGCTCCCGCTCTATTTTTCTACCTGAAAACTTAATTCAACAGCAGCCTCTGGGCGGGTCTCCTCCTCTTCACCGCGGTGGCTGGCAGGTGTTTTTTCATCTAAATAATCTAAATCTTGCAGCTATATTTGCTGTGATCAGTGGGAATAAAGTAGTTTTAATATGTTTTTAAGTGAGAAAGGCCACCTGAAAACTTAATAATTGCAGTCAGTTCATCCAGATTATCTATTTCTGTCGGAGGCGCTCAGACCCCCACATACCAGCGGTGCACCGACAGTAGAAATCCCTTCAACAGCAGCCTCTAAGCATGGTAGCCTCCAGGTTCACCGCGGCTGCTGGCAGGTGTTTTTCATCTAAATAATTTTAGCTGCAGGCTTATACCGGTAATAAAAGCGAACAAATTCCGTCGGCAGGTTTCAGGATTTTAAGTTAATTTAGGAGTGATCACAGCGCTGTGTCATCTGCGATGTGTCTGTCTCACGGCCAGCTGCCAGGTTTGATTAATACTTTGTAATAAATACATGAATAAAGCACAGTCATACTCAGTTTTGCCCCAGCTGTATTTTTAAATACGCAGTAGAGGTATTTCAAGGTAGTAGAGGACATGTACCTGTATATAAAAAACGCGCCCTATAGTCCGGTGCGCCTTATGTGTGTGTTAAATACAGAAATGGGACACATAACTGAGAGTGCGCCTTTTAGTACGGTGCGCCTTATGGTCGTGAAAATACGGTATAATGTTTCGAAATGATATTATTTGTGACCACTGTTTGTTAAAATGAAAAACCAACAACATTGTAGTGACAAAAAGTAGATAAACCTGAACTTAAAGCTACATTCTCTTTGGGGAGAATCAATTTGTAAATGTCCACAGTTTACAGCTGATTTTACTCAGGATCCTTGTGGGAATTCAACCACAGCAACTCTAAAGGTGAAGTGCTTACATTACCAAAACCCCCAGAGATATTTAAAAAAAGTATCTGGTATCAGCATTATTCAGGGATACCTTTCTTTTCAACAATCCCCACTGTATTTAAAATGGCCTCTACTTATATAGTGCTTTTTCAAGTCAGGAGACATGACCAAAGTGCTTTACACTACGTTCAGTCACGCACCCATTCATGCACACATTGATGCTGGCAAAGTGCATTGTAGCCACAGATGCCCTGGGGCCCACTGACAGAAGCGAGGCTGCCGTGCACTGGCGCCACCGGGCCCTATAACCAGCATCAGTAGGCAATGCAGGTGAGGTGTCTCGCCCAAGGACACAAAGTCACTAAAAGATGGAGCCAGGGTTTGAACCGACAACCTTCCGATTGCAGAGCAAACTCCTGCACCCGACGCAATTGTCACCCCTAAAAAGGGAAATAAGATAAAACAAAATGTATGATTTACTAAAACAGGGAGGCACCCTTTAAAGAACTGCATTCATCATATAAATGCTTTCATATTAGGTCACAATTTTACATAATCTTAATGCAAAAAAAAAAACAACTTTCTACATATACATTTGCTCCAGCTGGAGTTCTGTAATCAGCGTCTTTATCTAAAGTTTTCATCCTATTGCTCTCCTATCTACTCCTCAGCTGTATTGTCTCTGTCAAACCTCGCTGGTGTGTGTGCCGACCCAAATGCAGCATCTTCAGCCCTTTGCATCAACCCTTCTAAGCTGATTATGTTACTTAAGAGAAGATGACACCGTTGTCTGGTGTTTCCACTACATGCTGCCAAGAGACGCTCTTCTCGTTTGATTTGAAGGCCCCATGCTGCAGGAATTAGGGTTATTTTTATTACTTGTTTATCAGTTTTATTTCTTGTTAGATTCACATGCTGATAGTAAAATAAATGAGTGGAGTATCTAAAGGTTCTGACTGATTTCTCTACAGCTTAAGTGAATGAGTTGGAGAAAAATAAATGCCCCCCCCCCCTTTAGCTTATATGCTGAGTCTTCAAGCCATGCCAACTCTCAAACAAAGATGCAGATGGAGCGGCCCAAAGGAGGGGATTAACCTGAGCACATGGGTCAGCGGGAAGGTGGCAGGCATGGCGGCGCAGCCCCTCCTCCCCTCAGTTGTTAAGCTAAGTATGGAAGATCTCCATGTTGTTGTTTTTTATACTAAAGATGTTTCACAGGAGCTCAGATGTGGTGATATCTCTTCTGTTGAACCATCAGCGGAACTGAGGAGTCGCAAAATGAGCTTCAAGGCTATTTTAAGAAGCCCTTTGCTTTTCTTAACATAAGGAGACAATTATCAGTTTATCATTTTTGCTTCAAAAGCAACCATAATTATAGAACTTCTTAAGGCTATGTGTTTAAGAAAAAGCAATTAACAATTTAACTGTATTGGTTGCAATTTTTCAGTTTGATTTTCAAGAAAATATTAATAATAAAAGGTTGAATCGGTCACTAGTTCTACAATGTTTTATGAAATTAAATAAATTTCCATTTTACTCAGATAAGAGGGGAAAATAACATTTATTAGAGAAATTTCTAATAACCTTTCCTCTCCACAAACTTTACTAGTAATAATGAAACTTAATAAGACCCTTAGTTTAACTTAATCTGCATGTATTGACAGATTTGGTTCATTCAGTGATTAGAAAAAAAAATAGGCCTCCAGAATCTATTGCTGATTGGCGCATCTATAATTATTTTCTGCAGTTCTTCATATATTTTAGGGTTTTTATCCCAACTTCTAGTGGGCAAGCTTAAATTAAAATTAGCATGAAGCAAACAAATCTTTCCTCCAAAAGTCTATGCACAAAAATTTTTATAGGTATGTGCTTTTTCTTTTTTTTTACCTCTGGAGTTTATGTTTGTAGGAGAGTTTGCATGTTTATCTGTCTGTGTGCAGGATAACTTAAAGAGTTATGAATGAGTTTTAATTAGATTTTTATAAGAAGCGTCCATCATGCCAAGGAAGAATCTATTAAATTTAGGTGATCCAGATCCAACATTTAATTTAAATTAGTAATTATACAGTCTTGTTTTAGTTATAGGTGTGAGTCACAATTTGGGACAGAATTTGCTGCTTGGTGGAGGTCTGTGCTTACCAGTACTAGTCTAATTTTTTTTCTCTGTTTGTGGAAATACAAACAGTTTGACCTGGCCTAATTACTTATTTTTTTTATTTTTTTATTTGTTTTCTTATCTGGCACCTTTTAGAGACACATTATCCAACAGAAATTCTGGTGGATAATGTGAGCAGGTGAAATTGCTGTTATAAATCAGAAACAGAAAATATCCCAAGATTTCAACCTACATAATGTTGTTTCCATGCTTTAATTTTCTTTCTTAGATGCCAGCGAAAGTCAAAGTACATTTTGTTGCAGTGCTGCTCCAGCACCTGTTGCTGTGTGCACTGCCAGAAAACGGGCTGAAAGAGTTGCACTTAAAACCCTGTCAGAAAATAAAAAAAAACTTCTTTCTTCTGTAACCTAAAACCTGAACCCTTGGTGTTGAAGGGAGCTCACTCTTATTTTAAACTGTAGCTGGTAGATGAAATTTCCCAGCTGATAAAAGGGTTTCTACACTCCTAGCTTTACAATATTATACAATATATACGAGCAGGATAGCAAAAAGTCTTAACATGCAGTAAAACAAACACTAAAGGACTTAACTAAACAGGCATTTTTTTATTTCAATAAGTGTAGAAAAAATAAAAGAAGTCATTCAAAATATAGTAACTGCAATAATCATAATCTTTTTTCAAGTAGCAGTTAGAACATGTTTTACTTTTCTCATTTAAATTAAAACAAATACATCAGTTTCTGATATCAGCTCTTGGTTCCTCTCCACTGTTGCCCACTGCTTGCTGAGAAAGACAGATTATACTGAGGTAAATGCATCCTTTGTTTTGCTTTCTGGACCTGGAGATAATCATGTCTTCTAGTGATGAAATAACCCAGGAAGTGTATTGGTGCCATCATTGATTTGGGCTGTCATCTCAAAGCGATTAGCACCCCTGCTCTGCCAACAGTTTCCATAGGATGACAAAAACGTTGTGGTAAACCGCTCCATTAGCATGAGGTATAAGAACAAATACAGTCCCTCCGCTGTTACTTACTTTTTTAACCCAGTATCTTTGCCCTTTCTGAAACTTTATGAAAATCTAAAAGGGTGATCCTGTGCATGTTTGCACCATGCAGCAGATCCAAGCTTCGTGAAAACAGAACAGTGGTTGTCAGCAGTACGTGAAGGCCTGCCAAAGTGGTTCTGAATCAGGACGATATGATGTGAATACTGACCAGTTGGATGGCTTTTTTTATTCAGCACCTTGGCTTTGTCCCACCCATCTGCCTGATGGAAGCCCATTTGTGGGATGATCACACTCTTCATTTCTCCCCAGTAATGGATGCAGCTCCTTTTGAGGCTCCCACCTCTCTGGACGCTTTCCAAGATACTGACCATGAATGTAAAATTCAATACAGCTCTGCTGTTTTAATCTGATATCTTAATGTCTTCATTAAACCAAGTGAGTTTAAAAGCTGAAGTCTTTTATAGTCCATTTTGCCGCAGGTTACCAGAGATAAAGTAAGCATTTAACCACTAAAGAGTTAGAAATATCTGTAATTTAAAGGTGACTACTTGTTATTGCTTTTTGAAATGGATTCATATAACAATTTGCAGAACGCAAATTATTATCAAACTGGAGGCAAAAAAAATTAATCAAAAGAAAATCTGATTAAGCTCTGTAGTAAGGTCGTTCATTGCCCAATGAAACTGTTTCCCTGTGTTTAAGTAATTACTCTAAATGATTTGAACACCACTTTAGGAATATAGTAGTTAAAGAAAATCTATTTACCAGCTTTTCCAAGAGCATTCAGAGGTTGAAACATAATAATGTAGAGATGCATCATACTGAGATAAAGTGATCAGTTTAGATTTGCTGATGCTAAATGAAGCTGAACAATAAGATTTTTTTTTTATTGTCTTAAACATTATTAGAAGAACAGAGAGGACCAGTATGCCTGTAAAGTATATCAACATGTGAAGAGTTTTTTATAAAGATCAATGGGTCTATTTTAACTCAACTTTAACGTCACCTTTTAGCTTAAAGCTACAGTGTGTAACTTTTAGCGACCTTTAGCGGTCAGACTGCAAACTGCAGCAACATGAACATCTCCCCCCACCGCTTCTCCCCCCCAACAGTACGGCGAGCGTTACGGGACAAAATGTCTTCCACGACGTCCGCATCACCTACCTTCTCAAGTGATGAGGTTTGTTTACATAGATAATTTTACAGATAGTATTTCATTAGTCTGTGTAGGGTATAGATTTCATGTAAACTTAAGATAATAAATATACCCGTTATTTTTTCTACATTGTTGTGACGTTTTGGCGATCTCGCAATCGCTAGTTTGTTGGCTCTGCGCTGCCGTAGCGCAAAGATGTCTGCCTCCATGGCTGCGAGACCCGCTCCTATGTAATTATAAATAACGAATTCTAAGGCAACGCAAATATTAAGGTTAAGGGGCTGAGCTCGTAGATGATGATAAATAACGTAGTTATGTGTAATATATTACATTTCTGACTGTATATTATTACACACTGTAGCTTTAAATCTGAACAAGATGAAATGTGAAGATTGATGTATATTTACTTAATTAAGAATACTTTGGGGGCTAGAAGACAGTGTTACTTTGATAAAGTTATAGATAGAGCTTCATCTTCATGTGTCTCATGTATGGCTGAGTTATATATGACCATTAGGATAATTGGTTATTCTTTATGTTCCTTAGGTATAATTGTTTTTTTGGTTTCGTTTCCAGTGTACTGCACTTCTCACTCATTGATCACAGCCTTCCTGCATCCCTGCAAGGGTGTGTACACTGCAAAAAAATAGAAATTAAAATAAGTAATTTTTGCTTCAAATAAGGGAATTTTTTCTTGAATTGAGGCGACAAGACAGACACTTTTCCAGTGGAACAAGAAAAAAAGTGCATATTATTTAATTATCTTATTTTAAGAGTAAAAATACCCATTCCATTGGGAAATCAACATATTTACCTACTTAAATTAAGGGTAAATACAATTAATTTAAGACATTTTACTGATTTCTAGATCTTTTTGCAGTGTATAGAAGATGGATAGATGGAAGAATTTGTTTACCTTGTCTTTTAGCCTCTTTTATGACCGCTATATGCAACAGCCACTGGTAGTTCAGGGGCAACATTACATTTCCCTGCTTTTTTGTGTGTTGTCTATCTTAAATGAAATTACTTCAATGATATTACGGGACGTTTTAGATATCTTTGAATAGTATGTTTGTTGTTTTTTTGTTTTTTTCTTACTTGGTCCAACTTGTTATTAAATACCAGCATGTATGTTTCAATGTATAGTTATGTATATGAAGGTTAAAAGGGGAAAAGCCAAAACTTAAAAGAGTTGCAACATAATTTTTTTACACTTATATCAATACTTATTTGCACCACATCCAATACCAACATTAAAAAGAAAAGCTCATGTTGTTTTAAATATCTTTGCTGAAGTCATTATGTTCTCATAGAGTTGATTTCTTTATCTTCCTTGCACTGTTTATATATATATATAAAAATGTTTATATATCTGGAGCATGTAACAAAAGTCATTTCCCTCTGGGATTATTAAAGCATGTCTGCGTCTGAGTTTGAGTTCTATTTGATGGATTTCTTCTTTAAGTTGTCATAGAAGCAAACCTACAAACGTTTTTGTTTAAGGAGGAGGAGAAACTGAAAATATAGTGCATTGGCATTTCTTTAACCTCTGCAAAAAACACCTCAGGGTTTTTAAATAATGCTGTAACTTTGCAGAAAAATACTGAAATCCTGAGCAACAACTTTTGCAGAAGTTCCCTGAAAACTTTTGCCAAAGGTGTCGAGTGCTACAGCATAATTTCTACCAACATTGGCATGTTTCAAAGAATAAATGTTGCAAATTTAGTGTATTCAAAGAGCTTTAATGTCTATTTAGGTTAAAATGTTTTGGACTTTTTGGAGTTAATTTGTCTGTTTACCATACCTTGCAGTTTCCTTGAATTGAGACGCCCTCGTGCATCATGTTGTCTGTAATGTCAGACATTTTAATATCATCTCTAACATGAATTGAATCAAACCCACTGGGTTTTATTTAGAGAAGATGAACCCTTGCCCACTATAGCCGACATGTGTTGAGACAGATGGTAAAAGTCAACCTCAGCAGGTTTCTTAATAGCTTTGGCCTAAGCTTTCTTTAAGATAGATCTGCTTTTAATATGTATAATTACACAGTTTAAAGAAAAAATACATCGTGATGCAACACTGCGCCCTGGTTTATCACCCTGTGCTTGTGTTTTGCATGTCTGGATTACTTTGGAACAAGCTTCTTCTCTTTGCAGCAGCTTAAGGGAATGAGCTCAGTAACTATGCCACAGTTTCACCAAGCAACAAAAAAAAGAAAAAAGCTACAAGATTTCCTCCCTTCCTGTCTGATGATTTGTATGTTTCAGAAAACAATCCCTGCAGGATCCCTGTAATCGGATTGTCGGGTGTTTGGGGCTTTGTAATGCTGCCCTAGAAGAGCACGTCTTCCATCTAAGAATAATTATCGTTTTGGATACTGGTCCTTCAGGTTTTTCTGA
The DNA here is from genome assembly GCF_016077235.1 of Cyprinodon tularosa. Lineage (NCBI taxonomy): Eukaryota > Metazoa > Chordata > Actinopteri > Cyprinodontiformes > Cyprinodontidae > Cyprinodon > Cyprinodon tularosa. The sequence goes on along the minus strand of NW_024039619.1, from coordinate 204,425 downwards.
TTTATTTTTAGAGGATTGAGCTAGCGAAGCTCACAGAAGTGAGGGCAGATGGGGAAAAAAATGCTGCCTAAGTAAAAATAGAATGTGGGAAACAGATAAGGGCAGCTAGAGACGACTCCTTTTGCCAGTGGTTAAGTTAATGTCTCCGGTGAAAGACCCAGCTCTTGTCACACGGACTAACCCCCAACCCTCGCTGGCCTGAACGCTGTTGAGGTCTTGTTGTCGACTCCATGGGGACTGACCCAGTTCCCCCGTACTGCTAAAAGGTCACGCCTTGGTGCTCTGAGCCGCATGCGTGTGGCCAGATTAAACTTAAAAACACAAACACTGAACTGTTGGACGTGACGGGTAGGACATGAACACCTGCAGTGAAGAGAAAAAAAGAAATAACGACAGTTTTTGTTTTTTCTTTTCAAATCCAGAAACAAATATTTAATAGTGTGATAACATATTAGATTTTTTTCTGGCTTTCAAAATTTTCAATGATAAAATGATATGTGATGCAATTAAAGTTTAGTTGTAGTTAACCTTTTTTGAAAGCTTAGTTTCATTTACCAGTGAAGCTGAGGCTATATTACTGCCAGAACTGAAGAATTAAAGATATCACTTATAAAGAACCTTTCTAACAGCATGAAGTAGGCTAAAGGAATTTAAAAAGGAGCACATCATCCCTAAACTTGAAAAAAAGTTGTTTCTGATTTAAGGGGAGCAATCTACAACAACAAAAAACACATTAAGCACCATTTTCTGTAGTCTTACCGAGTATTCAATTAAATTCAGTTTATCTATATAGCACCAATTCATAACACATGTCATCTCATGACACTTTACAGTTTACCAGATCATACAGTCAAATTGTATTGGCACAATATTATTCCTTTTAACTAGCTGAAAACTATATTTGAAACCACCATTAGTTTGATGCCATGGGTGGCATTAAAATAAACACAGTTGCCCTCCACTAAGGCTCTAGATTTTACTGACTGGAGGAAAATGTGACTTTTTAAATGATGGTTCTATCTGGACTTTACGTAATGACATGGGTTCTTGCCAAGTAACTTTATTCAAAACACATTTTGAGCTATTTCCTCATAGCTCATGAATGTGCTGCCTGTGCCATCCTCTCACAGAATTGCTTCTTTAAATATTTGGCAGAGATACAAAGCAAAAATTTAAAGGTTGAATGTTTTTTTTTTTTTTTTCTGCTCTGATGTAACAGCTTGTACAACAACAAGTTCCCAATAAACAAGATCTGGTGTTACAACAACTGACAGGCCTGCTCTGTGATGTGTTGCTGCTCGTCCTTCAGCATTTATGAGCTTCTTTTTTTTTTTTTTGTATTCCTTATCTGCCGCCAACCTTCTGTGTGGAAACCTTGACAAGGTGGAGGAAGAGGTGCGCACAGCAGTCAAGGGGGGGAAAACAAAAGTAGCCCGGGGCACCATTTGCTAACATTCCTGTTCTCAGCTCTGTTGGTGTTGCTCCTTTATGTCAACTAACTTTCTCTCTTTCTCTCTGTGTGTTTCAGTCATTTCAAGGAAGTCAAGGAAGAGCCTACCTGTTTAATTCAGTGTAAGTATCAGACTTGATTTTTGAAAACTTTACTTTCATTCCCTTTTATGTCCATTTGATGTGTTTCAGGTTTACAGCGGCCACTTACAATACAAACTGATTCATGCTTTTAATAAGCTCATACATAATTTCTTATTAAACTGGGTGCATGCATGTGGAAGTATTTTAAGACAAAACCTCAGACCTGCTTTGTGTGACATTATTGGAAAATGAAAATATATCCGGCAAGATTATCAGGAGAGCACAGTGGGCCTCCTTCCGATTCATCATTTGATATAAGATCCTGGCGCCTGATGCGATTAAGAGAGAAAACTGCTTTTTCTTAGAGTTAACACATTTTGGTTACGATAAACATACACTGCAAAAACAATCTACAAATAAGCAAAAAATGTCTTAAATTAAGTTTATTTACCCTTAATTTGAGTAGGTAAATAAGATGATTTTCCAGTGGAATTAGATTTTTTTTACTCCTAAATAAGATAATTAGATAATATGCACTTGAAATAAGACAATGCAATAGTTTTTTTCCTGTTGTAAATGTAAATTGTCTTGTTCCATTGCAAAGTCTCTCAATTCAAGAAAAAAATGCTTGTTTTAGGGAGAAAATTACTTATTTAAATTTAGATTTCTTGCAATGTAAATCCCAGAAGAGCATTGAGGGACTTTGTTAAGAGGCTAGTCAAAGTTATTTAAAAAGTCATTATTAACAACAGAATGAGCCCTAAAATCATTCAAGAAACCTTTACGTAAATACCTGCTCAGACTCAACTGAATCGTCATCACCTACCGTTTGCAAAGCTGAGAATGTGATGCGGATAGTTGCTCCCAAAGCATCAACTTAGGCACCCATGTATGTGAATATCTGGTATAATATAAATATATATTAATTGTGCATCGCTTTTCCAGAGCTGGGTCTGTTCACTCTTTCACCAATTAGTACCGCCTTTTCATTCCTACACCTTCCATCTATTCCTCATGTGGTATGGTGCTAAAGAAGAACAAACATACTTAGATTTGACATCTTTCACTCATCTGGACAATATTTTCTGTAGACATTATATTAGACTCCAGTTCCATTGAATGTAGGTCTGATCCCCTTATTACAGATTATAGACAGCTACAGCTTTGATTAAACCATTATAAATGATCCCCTGCTGGTAGATATTATTTCCATATTGTAGATTTTGAGTAACTCTAGAAAATAATGGGGAAAAAAATTTCTTTTAAAAAAGCTGTCACCAAGGCAACCTAAAAACAACTTAAGGGTTGAGCTAATAGAGGTATATTTAGTCAGGGACAGGCACACTGCCTTTTGAGTATTGTTGATTTTAATCTGGTTTGAACATGTTAACTAGTTTTTATGATCTCCTTAACCCTATTTTGTTGTCTAAATCCTCAAAGTAGAAGTTTTAAAGGTGCAAAAAGGGAACTCTAACCACTTGCTGGACTGTTAACCAAAACAAGATGTGTAACAAGCGACGCCTATCCCCCGCTGCTGCCACTTCCCTCCACTGTTTTCCTCTGTCACCTTTAATGTCCATATAAAATAGATAAACATCAGAACAGTTGCTTTTTATGAATAAGTCAATAACTCAGAACTTTATAATACTGTAAGACAAAGAACTAAGAGGCACTTTCCGACATTTTCCTCGCTGTTCTGGTGGCCTTTGATGGAAAAGCTCTGAGTAGCCGCTACTCAAATGGAGGTACATGATCCTGTACACAAAACACTGGAGAACACAGAGAGATGGCATGGGACGTCACACCATATTACATCTGAAAAAATCTTCACATTACCACTTTTTACTACGATCTACCTAAAATAAAGACTTACTGCTTATTGCTTCTTTATGAACTTTTTGGGAAACTGGTTCAGTTATCTCAAGGCCTTTTTTTTGAGTCTGGTGCATTTATTTGTTCTGAATCGCTAATACTGGGTATGGATCAAATGTTATCATGTTTAATGTGACAACTAATCATAGGTGGTTTACGTTTAAAATATTTTTTTTTATTTGTTGGCTGACTTTTATCCTTTTCTTACTTTTTAAGCCTGGAAAATAATAAAAGCCAATTGGATTTTTCTCCCAAGTGTTCGGTACAGTGTAGGAAGCCTGTGGCAGGTGTATATATATTTACTACATTTATCTGTTCCCTCTGCTGGGTGATTTTCGATCCGCTCTCTAGAACCAACATCCATCTTTTCAAACTCAATAAAAAAAATCTGTAGTGGTTTATGAGTTGGTTTACCTCTGTTTGGGCCTTCACTCTTAATGAAACACACAGACGTCAATGCCCAAAGGCCAAAGACATTTTTAGGTGTCACCATGCAACAGCTTTGTCCCTCCAGAGTCTGAGTTTCATTGTTCTCACCTGCAGCCATGAGTTGAATGAAAGAGGCACACCACAGGCTTGACTGGATGAATAAATCTTTATAAATATTTGCTCTTTTAAAAGTACTAGAAACCAAGTGAACAATGAAAGCAATGCGTTTGACATTTTAGACTTGGAACCCTTCTTTTTATGTTTCTTTTTATTCTATGTCATATTCTTTTTGTCTTGTTTCATCCATCAGTTTAATCATTTTTAAAGTATTTTCAGTATATCTAGTTAGAGGGAGATTGGAAGGTGTCTTTAGCTTGCTTAAGGATAGCGCCTCCTCACCGAAAGGCTGTTGCATCAAACAGAATAAGTGAGGATGTTTTATTTTATGGTAAATAGTTAAATTATTGGCATCATTTCAAACTCTAAACAGCTTTCTGCCAAGTTTTCACAACTTGCTTTTATTTCAAATAGGGCTGAAACAATTAATGGGATTAATCGTGATTAACTGATTATTAAAATAATCATCAATTAATTTAGAACTCCATTAAAGCTTTACTGGAGTGTAGAGACTCTAAAACATGCTTTTAGCTGACAGAACAATTTACTTAGATTAGTAATTATACCAAGATTGTAAAGAAGTATAAAGAATCTTGCATTTAAGATAAAAAAAATTATATTGTGATCCATCAATATGCTCCATCCAGAGGTCCTTCGGTGCAAAGGTTTATCATAAAAAAACTTCCCTTAGGAACCTTTTGCTATCTGATTATTCATTAACCAATTATTTGAAAATAAATAATCAACAGATTAATTGATTTGCAAATTAGTCGTTAGTTGCAGCCCTAATTTCAAACTATAAACAAACCCTTTGTATTAACATATGTAACTATTGGGTATCAGTTTATTTCTAATAATTTATGCAGCTAAAGCATCAAAGTAATGCTTATGTATATGATTGCACATTTTACTGGGAAAATTGTAATTTGCCAAATGTGTACGGACTGAATCTGACCTGACTGTAGGAAAGGTAGACTTACATTGGATTGAAAGCAGGTCATAAAAATACTTTAAAATCATCAGTTGTTGAATCAGCAATGAAACGCCTTAACTACTTCAGATCAATTATTTCTTTAAACTAAATATATAAGCAGGAAATGGTTGCTTTTTATTGGTTTTGTGTTTTTGATATGAGAGTAGGTTTGGAAAAAGCCCCTGCTTACAAAATGGGGGTTAGAATCAACCCAGTGGACCTAAATTTTGGGCTGTTTGCTTGTTGAAAAGCATTTTGTAATGGACTTGTGTATTTAAATGGATGTGTAAATAAAAATAAAAAAACAACAACAATTTGTTGATTGAACCTTTATAACCGTAGCCAGCTATAAGGATCATCGATCTGCTTTTATAATAAAAGGCAGACTGTAGTGGATGTTGTTAATGTTTCTGTGGAAGTACTATTCTTTCTTCTCTTAGCTGCCAATCTACTAAATAAACATATGCATCAGAAAATGTCGCTCGAACAGACCCATAATTATGATACTTTAAGCAGTATTATGTTTTTTAGCTATTTTCTTTGGTTGAATCTTTTGTAGATGACTGATTGTGTTTTCTCTTGTTGTTTTCAGGGTGAATGTGGGCTGCGGGCCAGCTGAGGAGCGGGTTCTCCTCACAGGTTTACACGCTGTGGCTGATATCTACTGTGAAAACTGTAAAACCACGCTGGGCTGGAAATATGTAAGTCGCTCATTCTGGAAAACTTTCTCCTGAAGCATCGCCCCCTAAAGCTGCCATCATATTGTTGCGCAACGACGTGGTTTTTCTGGATTGCGGGCTGAAAAATTATGTCATTACAGGTCAAAGGAGCAAAGCAAGCCCCATTAAGGCAGGGCTCTTTAATACCACCATGACACTTTTGTTCGGGTTGTCTTAAGGCGCTGCGATTGAGCACTATGTGGTTTCTCAGCGCACAACATAATTACAGCACCAAAAGGTTGGCTGCAGACAGCCAGACTGGTTCCTCAGAGACTCTACAGTGATTAAATGTCACACCATTTTGAAGAGTCTTGTTCCGGTAATTGTCTGAAAAGACTAGAGGGGAGTGTAAAATAACTGAGCAAAGGGGAAGACAGGGACTCCTCCGGTGACGGAAACAATCAGATCGCAGCGGGGGCGAGCAGGTTTACTAGGAGAAGCAGGGCGAGGAGCGAAAACGCTGACGCACGAGATCCTTTTGATGACGAGAAGGATCAAGGCCTCAGCCGGAAATCACACAGCTCTAAACGAGATGGGATGTTACAATTTGACAAATGAGTTTGGTCAGAAACCATTTTCTGTTGTCAGGATGTTCCCTGCATCACCCCAAAAAAAAAAGTGAGCTGCTGTGTCCTGCTGTCTCTTTATGTTGGTTGCTTGAAATAAGGCGAGCTGCTGCCCTTTTTTAAGACGTCTGCCCTGGCTGGTTTTTCTTTTTTTGATTTAGTTAAAAGCATCGGAAATGGCTTCCAGGGCTGTAAGTTTATTCTTGCTCAGAACATCAGTTTCGCACATGTGGGGAAATGATGTAAAAGGAAATAAAAGAATTTCTGGCACTGCTTTCTTTTTCTTGAGCTTCTAGAAAAAAAAAACTTGCCTCTCAATTTTATTCATATATCCTTTCTCAAAAAAGAAAACATTCCTAATAGATCTTAGCTAAGGCTATTTTCTAAGCAGCTAGTTGCTCTCATTATGGTGTGAAGTAAAGTAGACTGCTATTTCCCATAAAACCCCAAAAAGTTGGATTAAAAGTGCTTGAAAAAAGCAATCTCCTTTCCATTTCAATTTGTATTGCAACCCTAACTGGTGTTAAAACCTTTACAAGGGCTGTTGGGTGTTGAAGTTTATATTATTTATTTTTATAATACAGATATTCCACTATATTACAACAGATTTGAATGCTCTGTTAGGATAATTATCATTGATGATGTGTGAGTTTATTAAACCTTGCTATTGGCTGCCTGTTGCGTGTCAGAAGAGATATTTTCCACAACATCAACATCAAATCCTACCTGAAACTACTGGCTAAGGATAAGGTTAAATACAGTAAGATTGTTATTCACGCTGGTGGTAATGACACCCGGTTACGCCGATCGGAGGTCACTAAAATTAGTGTTGCTTCGGTGTGTAAGTTTGCCAAAAAAATGTCGGACTCCGTAATTTTCTCTGGTCCCCTCCCTGATCTGACCAGTGATGACATGTTTAGCCGCATGTCGTCATTCAACCGCTGGTTGTCTAGGTGGTGCCCTGAAAACAACGTGAGCTACATTAATAATTGGCAATCCTTTTGGGGAAAGCCTGGTCTGATTCGGAGAGACGGCATCCATCCCACTTTGGATGGTGCAGCTCTTCTTTCTAGGAATCTGGCCACATTTATTAGTCCTCCAAAACCCTGACCACCCAGGGTGCAGACCAGGAAGCAGAGTTGTAGTTTAACACACATCTCTGCAGCTTCTCTACTGTTACCCACTCTTTACTCCATCCAGACAGTGTCTTGCCCACGACCAAAATCTAATAAATTAGCAAAGATTCCCAAAGGAGTAAATCATGATAATCTAATTAAAATCAAAATAACTCAAATTGGGGAAAAAGTTAAAACAATTAAATGCGGTCTGTTTAACATAAGATCGCTTTCCTCTAAAAGTCTACTAGTTAATGACTTGATTTGTGATAATCACATTGACTTGTTTTGCCTTACAGAAACCTGGCTGCAGCAAGAGGATTATGTGAGCATAAATGAGGCAACTCCTTCAAGCTATTTAAATTTTCACATCCCCAGAAGTTCTGGGCGAGGAGGAGGAGTAGCAACAATCTTCCAGTCTGACTTACTGATTACTCCCAAAACAGTTAATACCTACAACTCTTTTGAACATTTAACCCTTAATTTCCCTGATCCAAATTTCAAGGCAAGAAAACCTCTTCTTTTTGTAACTTTGTATCGTCCACCAGGTCCTTACTCTGAATTTTTAGATGAGTTTTCAGAGTTCCTTTCTGATTTGGTATTAAATACTGACAGGGTCATCATAGTGGGAGATTTTAACATCCATGCTGACATTGAAGGCGATAGCTTAAGAGCAGCCTTTAATGCTATCTTAGACACTATTGGCTTTGTTCAAAATGTGAATAGTCCCACGCATTCTCATCTTCATACTTTGGATCTTGTGCTGACATACGGCATAGAATGTGAAGAAATAACAGTATTTCCTCACAACCCTGTCCTCTCTGACCACTTTCTAATAACCTTCAGGATTACTTTAACAGAGTTCTCCTCCCCCAAAAGAAGGTTCAATTTTAGTAGATCTTTATCAGATAGTGCAGTTATAAATTTTAAAGAATCTGCTTCACTTTCTCTCTCCTCTGTGTCACTGAGCAGTGCTGCAGAGTGCAAAAGTTTAGCTTATTCCCCTTCACAGGTTGATGATTTTGTTGATGGGGTTGCTAGTTCTCTGCGTATTGCCTTAGACAACGCAGCTCCTTTGAAAATGAAAACCGTTAAAAATAGAAAGCTTGCTCCTTGGTTTAATGCAGAGCTGCGTACTTTGAAGCAAAATGCTAGGAAACTGGAGAGAAAATATCGCTCCACAGGCCTGCGAGAGTCCTTCCTAGTCTGGAAAAATGGTTTACTGCTGTATAAGAGGACCCTTTGTAAAGCAAGAGCAGCATACTTCTCCTCATTAATAGAGGAGAATAAGAATAATCCTAGATTTCTTTTTAATACAGTTGCCAAACTCACCCAGAGCCATAGCTCTGTTGAACCGTCCATTCCACCTGCTCTTAGCAGCAATGACTTTATGGGATTCTTTATAAATAAGATTGATCTTATTAAAAATAAGATCATAAGCACTCCTCTATCCGCGATTGTACCTGAGGTAGTCATGGAATCTGAACTGGGTTTAGACTGCTTTGATCCAGTTGAACTCTCTGAATTAGCAAAATTATTGTCTTCATCTAAGCCTTCAACTTGTATGTTAGATCCAGTTCCAACCAGGTTATTTAAGGAGGTATTCCCTTTGATCTCCTCCTCCATTTTAGATGTGATTAATCTATCTCTGTTACAGGGATATGTACCTAAAGCTTTTAAGGTTGCTGTAATTAAACCTCTGCTTAAGAAACCGTCTCTTGACCCAGATGACTTGGTCAATTATAGACCTATATCCAATCTTCCTTTCTTATCCAAAATTCTTGAGAAAGTAGTTGCCAAACAAGTTTGCGATCACTTCCACCATAATGAACTTTTTGAAGAGTTTCAGTCTGGCTTTAGAGCTCATCATAGCACTGAAACAGCTCTGGTGAAAGTCACTAATGATATTCTCATGGCCTCAGATAATGGACTTGTATCTGTGCTCGTCCTGTTGGATCTTAGTGCTGCATTTGATACAGTTGACCATAATATTCTTTTAGAAAGACTTGAATATTTTGTTGGAATTAAAGGAACAGCACTAGACTGGTTTAAATCTTATCTATCTGATCGAATTCAGTTTGTTCATGTTAATGATAGATCTTCAACACGCTCAAAGGTTACCTGTGGAGTACCACAGGGATCAGTGCTAGGACCAATTCTCTTTACTTTATACATGCTCCCAATTGGTAGAATTATTAGACAGCATGGGATTAATTTCCACTGTTATGCTGATGATACCCAGCTATATCTGTCTATAAATCCAGATGAAGCTAACCCATTACATAGATTACAGGCATGTCTTGAAGACATAAAAACCTGGATGACTCTTAACTTTCTGCTTCTGAATGCAGACAAAACAGAAGTTATAGTCTTTGGACCAGAGTCTCTGAAAAAGAAACTGATTAGCCAGTCACTTCATTTGGATGGGATTAAACTGATTTCAGATAATAAAGTAAAAAATCTTGGTGTTGTTTTTGATCAGGACCTGTCATTTAGGTCCCATATCAAGGAGGTTTCTAGAATTTCCTTCTTTCATCTGAGGAACATTGCAAAAATTAGAAATATCCTGTCCAGGGGTGATGCTGAGAAACTAGTCCATGCATTTGTTACTTCAAGGCTGGACTATTGTAATTCTTTACTATCAGGAAGTCCACAAACTGTAGTTAAAAGCCTTCAGCTGATCCAAAATGCTGCAGCCAGAGTTCTAATGAAAATTAAAAAGAGAGATCATATCTCGCCTATCCTGGCTTCTCTTCATTGGCTTCCTGTTAAATCAAGAATAGAATTTAAAATCCTCCTTCTCACATATAAAGCCTTAAATGGCCAAGCTCCATCTTATATCAGAGATCTGATTGTTCCTTATGTTCCTAACAGAGCACTTCGCTCTCAATCTGCAGGTTTACTAGTGGTTCCTAGAATTTCTAAAAGTAGAATGGGAGGCAGATCTTTTAGTTATCAGGCTCCTCTCCTGTGGAACCAACTACCAGTTTTAGTCCGTGAGGCAGACACCCTGTCTACTTTTAAGGCTAGGCTTAAAACTTTCCTTTTTGATAAAGCTTATAGTTAGAGTGGCTCAGGTTATCCTGAGCTATCTCTATAGTTATGCTGCTATAGGCTTAGACTTTTGGAGGACATAGGGACCCCCATTTCATCATTCTGCTTCATTCTCTCTCTGTTCTCCTATTCTGCAGAATCTGTTAGTTCAATCTCTAACCTTCTGCTCTCTCTGCTTTTCCTCAGAGTAGCTTTGCCTCGTCTGTTCCTGTTTGGCTGTGACGTCATCCTGGAAAGAAACATCAGCTGTGCTGCTTCTATCAACACCCTTGTTTATAGATGTTGGAGATCGGCCTGTTTTCCAGTGTGGTCCTGTTTCTCTGACCGTGACTGAGTGGATGTGCTTTCTTCGTCCTCTGGCATGGGAGCTGCCTTGGAGCTCGTCTGCCTGGCTGTGTGTTTCCTGGACGGGGCCGCCTTTTACAGCTGCTTTTTGTATCTCTGCTTCTGTCTCCTTGAACCCCAGTCGGCCTCGGCAGATGGCCGCTCACACTGAGCCTGGTTCTGCTGGAGGTTTCTTCCTGTTAAAAGGGAGTTTTTCCTCTCCACTGTCGCTACAAGCATGCTTAGTGTGGGGGATTGTATTTGAGTCAATGAGTCAATGCAATCAACTGGTTTTCCTTAGATAGAAAACTTTGTATCAATTTGATCTGGTTGAACTGTAAAGTGCCTTGAGATGACATGTGTTGTGAATTTGGCGCTATATAAATAAACTGAATTGAATTGAATTGAATAGTTTATCTAATTAAGACAGTTCCCCTCTCTGGATATATAGTTATAATGTTCATTTTGTACATTGCAAAGATTTGGAAATGGAATGAGAGCGGTGTCCTCCAGCTAAGAACGAAGGGTAATATTTTGATAAGGCTGGAGCCATGGATGTCTAATCATCTGCTAACCAGTGGCGGCCGGCCCATAGGGGGCGCTGGGGCACCGCCCTCCCTGATAAGAAGAGAGAAACGTAAAATATATTTTTAGAAATTAACTCATAAATGTCAGTTTTACTCTCTAGACTGTGTACCTATAAGCAAAACAAATTATATAAACAACATTTCGCTATCTACTGTCATTAATTTGTGGATTTCCACAGACAGACTCCTACCGTCTCTGTTCTGGGGGCGCTGATCAGACTGACCCACATTTGCAGAGAATCTGTCAATCATGTACTATTGCTAGATGAATTTAATGGCCAATCAGCGTCTCGGAACTTTATGGTCTTGGGGCTCTGAAAATACTGCGCTTTTACAGGCTTCTGAACCGAAGCGCAGGTGCAGACAATGAGAGGGACGATGGCGAACGAGATGCAGCTTCCACCAAATTCGGTGAGATCCTTATTTATCTACCCGTTTGCCAGAAGAACATCCCTGTTGTAGGATGGTCATGGTTATTGTGACTGTGACGAATCCACCTCGTCGCTTAAAACATCCTCTAACTTTGCGCGCCACACACACATTCCTGTTATGCTGTGTTTGTGAGGACCAATACACTCGCGCTGAGACCAGTAGCTCCATGAACTTAAAACACACAAGCTGTTCCTGGTTACCTGCTGGCATATTGAGGGTGCACACTTAATATTTCAGTGGGGTTAGCCGTGTGTGTGTGTGGTATGTGGGGGGTGTGGGTGTGTGGGTGTGTGGTGGGTGTGTACGTGTTTATGCTATGGGGACTTGTCATCTTCAGTCTGGCTGCGTCTTTGCTGGGTTCAAATCCAGTTTGGTGTAATTGAATAAGTCAACGAATCTGTGTAAAAGAATTAAGTTGTAAAAATTATTTGTTTTTGTAAATCAATTGTTTGTGGAGGTAATATATGGACAAAACTGATTAATGAGAAGAAATCAGAAATAAGAGAGCCTGAGGTGAGGGGCTTAAACTATTTAATGAGGGCTGTGGGAAGAAAAGCGGCAATTTTTGTTTTCTGTTTCTTTGTTACGTTGCTGGTAACTGGAGGGAGGCTGAGGCCCAGAGTATCTTGTACATGTTTAGTTTCTTTTGCACCCTGTTTTGATTTTTTGAGCTCAATAAATCACCAACACCGGTAACCAGACTGAGCCTGGATTCTTGGAGGCCAAAGAACCCCGTCACAGTGACCCAAATCATCACTGTTACTGTTATTATATAGTAAATTAAATCATTACTGTTAAATTGTATGTATTGTCCAATTGTTTAATCGAATTCTTATTCCGGATTAGTTGGAGACATACACTAGGCTATATCAGCCCCACCAAAAATATTCTTCACCAGCCGCCACTGCTGCTAACATGTATGATGTAAAATGTGATGAAGTGGCAGACTGGAGTTGTATAAAAGGCCTTTTTAACTGTTAATCGGGGCCACTTCCTGAGAGGTGAGCCCGGAGGTGAGCAGCTGCCATTCTGTAAATTCTAAGCAATTTCTCTGATCTGAGTAAGATTACAATTTATATCAAAATCAGTTGTCATGTCTCCTGGTTATTAAATACATTTAAGATATGAAGTGTTATTTAAAGAGTTTGTCCAGAGTGATCTCTTTTCAGGAAAAAGAACCTGAGAGATAGAGCTTGACAGCTCTTTAAAATTACTCTGTATTGGTCATTTGCTTTCAGTCTTTCAAGCTTTTGGCTAGAAAACAAAAAAAGGCTCAAAAATATCATCTTTATGCAACGATGATTCACTCTGATGTAGTTTATCTGTTCTAATTTTGTTCTTAAAGCATCAATTTACAACAGATGTTTTACAGAATCTGCTAACTGGACCAAATCAAATCCATCTACATGTAATCTATTTCAGTCCAGTTTTATCCAGTTACAACTGAGACTGTTCATGAGGAGTTCAATTTAATTGAATTAATAATTGCACTGACCAGTTATAAGTGAGGTGCCTACTAGGAAAATGATCCTGAGGGCAGGATCAGTGCCCTATCTCGTAAGAACCTATCTGACAACTGAAGTAGGCTTAAAGAATTAAAAACAACAACATCATAACACAAAGAAATTGAAGATCAGCTAAAAATGACAGTGTGTAAGGGGTTATAAAGCCATTCCTAAGGATTGGGAACTGCGGTGATCAATAGTGAGAACGATTACCCACTCTTGGAGATAACATGGAACAGTGGAGAACCTTCTCATTGGTGTTGATCCTGCAAAATCATCCAGGAAGACCAATTAAAAATAAAAATAAAAATCTGCAAAGCTGCAGACATGATGTTTTTCAGGTTGGTAAAGATTGGTGTTCATGATGGAACAGAGAGGAAAATCTCTGCTCACCCAGAACACAAGCAATCATTTTAAATTCACAAAAAAACGTTTTAAGAAAGTATTTCTGGGCACTGATCGGAAAATAGTGGAATCTTTTGCAAAGTGGGAAAAACCAGTATATATTTTAGAGAAAGAACATTAATTCAAAAGAGTGTCACTCTTTTGTGAGTGTTACTGGAATCTGAAGGAGATGCTGTAGCGAGGTCTGGTTAGCCTCTTTTTGCTTTTGATTAAATTAAATAATTATGCGAGAACCAGATTTTGCATTTTCTGATACCATCTTTTTTTGTTAAAATCTGTTTGATTTGATATATTGAGGTGCTAAAAAAAAGCAAAACAAATAAAATCTCTATGAGAGCAACAGATTTTTCACTATTTTTAACTTCCTGGTTTGTCTGTATGTAAAGTGATATCCAAACTAGAAACACGTTTGGAGCTACTTATTTAGAACTTAACAAAAAATTACACAAAACTTTCTTTTTAGTAATCCGTTCAGTCATTTCGGGTCAAGGTTTTTCAATCAAAGTTTTCTGAGCTTTTGTAACTAATTCTTTTTTTTTTGCCTGTTTTTTCACAGGAACATGCATTTGAAAGCAGTCAAAAATACAAAGAGGGAAAGTTCATCATCGAGCTGGCTCACATGATCAAGGACAACGGATGGGAGTGACAGCGGTGCAACATCCCATCTATTTGAATCCGTTTTCCTGACCTTGGAATGCTCTTGGTTTGAACTGAGTGGAGCGACAACCATTGACCCTGCATCCGTCTCCCTGCTCCCATTCACACCCTTTTCCCTTTAAAAGAAAAGACCTCCACTCACCTGCACACACCCACCTGCTCATCGTGAGAATCGGACATAACGAATGCATTGGGAAGTGGACTTAAAAACCTCACACCACCTTGAAGATTATGTGCTCTCCTTCGCCGCCGCTGAGCGTTTGGGTTCCCTCACCGTAGTCGCCGCCCACCCCCCCCACACCTCGCCTCGGCCCCACCGAAACACGCTTACTAGTGATTGTGGTGATGTGGCGAACCGCTGTGTGAACGGAGAGACTTCACTGAAAGAGACAGCTTGTTGTTTTTCTTTATTCCGCTCATCTTTGAAGACTTTGTTATTATTTTGAAGTTATATGCCATAGTTTTAACTTTTTTGAGGTTTGGTGAAGCTTTGGTTTGATGGCAGATGGATGTTACTGGTTAGCATTTTATTTTCCATAATATTTGTTTGGTTTATTTGTTGTTCTTTTTGGGGTTTTTTTTTTCTTTCTTTCCTCTTCGCTATTGTCCAAATGAGCAATCAGGGATGGGTTGAGAAGAAACGGGCAAAGGGAGTTTATTGTAGTTACAAACTTGTAGCAGGTTTTTTTTCCCTTTTTTAAAAAGTGGGATTTCAGTTATGTTGGATTTTATACCTGATGTTTCCTTATGTTTTTATCTCTCTTTGTGGACTTTTTTTCATTCTCCCTTCCTGGTACTTTTCAGCACCCAAAAAGAATCGAAAGCAGCACCTAGTATTTTGTTTGACATAAACAGGTATCAAACTTGATTTATATATATATATATATATATATATATATATATATATATATATATATATATATATATATATATATATATATATAAATGCATATATGAATATATAGATATATAAATATTTGTAGTGTATGGCTAATTGCGATTGTGGCTGGTCCCATTTTGCAGCAGAACCATGAATGAAAGAGACATGAAAAAGGAGCAGAAATCTTTTTTTTTTAAGAGTTGGGAAGCTGACATCAGTGTCCTCACTGTATTATCCCATTGTCTAGTAATGAAACGATGGAACACTGCTACATATGAATATAAATGCACATACTATGATTACATATCCATCAGTTCTATGATATTGTTCGTAGTATGTAGAAATTGATTGGAACATGGTTTTGGTATAAATATATATATATATATATATATATATATATATATATATATATATATATATATATATATATATATATATATATATATATATATATATATATATAGTTGCTGTCATGCACTTATGTGTATATGCATATTACTGTGTGTGTATATGCATAGTGTGTGTGGTTAAGCATTACACAGTGACATACTTGAATGACGCTACATCCTTTGCACGCTGCCGAGGCCCGTTATTCATCTCGGTTTAGAGGCAAAAATATTTGTTTTTTTTCTTTGTTTGCCCTTTTTGTTTTTTTACAGACAAAACTTAGATTCAATTTCATTTTGATTAATTTTGCTTCAATTTTGGCTCCATATTGTCTTTTCCTCCCAGTTTCTAGACCAAATTTGAGTACAGGTAGTCTCTGTTTCCTTGCCGCTCTTTCAGAAAAATCCTGCTCATTGTCTTTGTTTTTTCTGTTTGTAATCATCTTAGATTTCTATTTTAGTTTTTGCCTCTAAACCGACTGAATTATGCGCCTTTTGGAATCATGAACAGCCTCCTCCTTTTCCGTCGTTTTTTTTTTTTTTTTTTTTTTTTCCCTGTTGTGCAGTGCATAACTGGAGAGAAACCATGTGAAACCGATGCGTCTTCCCTTGTTCTGGTTAAACACGGCCCTTGAAATCCTTAGACAATTCTGCCCTTTTTTTTGTCTAAATATACATATATATAGATATACGTATATATTTTCTATAATAACACCTAGAAGTGCACAAATAAACAGATATTAGATATATGATTTCTCAGAGTAAACATCCAGGAAAAGACTGTAACTAGGTAAAATGCCCGGGGCTTTTATTTTTTCCTTGTACCCGCTGAGAACTGGCCGTATGTAGTTGGTTTAAAGGATGGCAGTTTAAAAAAATCAGCAGTGATTGATTACTTTGCCGGCAAGGTCAGTCAGATCACACCGACCTTTTATTCAAAAAAAGAAAAAACAGAAAAAAAAAACGTTGACAATGCAAACCCTTAATAGATAGCAATGATACTTACTTGAAAATTTAAATACCGAAACCGCTGAGATATTGGCCCGTGATAGTTTTTGTACATAAGGTAACATATTTAATGTTTTATACGTATTTCTACTGGGTTAGTTGTTTTACTTCCCCAACTTGAAGCACTTTTGTTCACTGTACCTCTGTCTGAGAGTGTGTGAATCTGCGTGTATGTGTGTGCATACTTGCATGTGTTTCAGCCCACGTGCATGGCTGCACATGAAAGTGAATGTTTACTTTCTCTTCATTTTTTTCCTCCTCCCTTTCTGTTCCTCTTTTTATTTTCTTTTTTTTGCAGCTGTCTGCTTTACACTTCTGCTCCTGCTGATCTGAGGTCAGGAGCCTGTTTAGTTTTTTTGGAAGTGATTTATCCCCATTTTTGTTTTTCTTTTTCTGTTAGTTTGTTTAGCTTTTGTGGTGAGAGCCCATTTAGAGGGCTGTCGTTTAGGTCTCTGTTAAGCCGTGTAGACGTCAAGGGCGAGCTGGAATCTCCCGCTATGTCGCAGGGAAAGCCTTTATCGAGACCCTTTCACCACCACAGTTAGTGTCTCCTGTATACTCGAGCGCTTTCAGGCAGCGGACATGTTGGAGGTCCTTCGCAGCAGTGCTGGCTGTATTTATCTGATTGTATTTCACCAACATGTTTACTTTTGTCCAAAAATGACCTGTTAACTTCTATGTTCTATTTAATGTGATGTGTTGCGTCGATTGGTTTTCGTCCTCTTGACTATAGCCTCACCGTCTCCTGTTTTAAAGATGTTTTAAAACGTACCCTATGTTTACTTCCATCCTCACAATTTTTTCTACAGCCAGTTGTCTAATCTGTTTGTGCAGCCCTGGACAATTTAGGCAAAAAAAAAAAAAAGGAGTTGTGCTCCAAGATGCATGTAACCATAGCTTAATCCTGAAGTTGGTCTTTAATGGTGCATTCAAACAGTCCATACTGAATTTAGGGCTCACAATATGGTGTGCCATAATTTATTGGAACTACCAGGCCCAGTCTTAGTTCCAGAAACATTTATAATGATAAACTGACCGCTAAGGCTGTTTGGCAGCTTTCAGAAGCTGATTTATAGCCATAAAGGGTATTTATGGTTAGATTTTACATTCATATATTTGTTCTTCATGAATAAGTTATACGAGTTGATGAACTTAAATGCACCATTGAAGAATGATAATCATACTTCCTTCCAATGTAGCATCACACACACACTCAGATGGGTCAAATGTCATAAATTTGGTCTGATACAGCAACTGTTGCTCGATTCGGAAGCTGATTTGCTTCTTCTCAGCCAAAATTGTTACTTAGGATGCATACGATTTTCCCCTCCTGTTACTCGTAGGCAGCCAGTTTGTTCGAAGGCTCCTACGGGATGCCGCCAGCTGTGGTCAAAGTATCCGAAGAGCGTCCAAACTCTCCCTTTCACGAGATTAGCCAACAAAAAGCAGGCGCCAGTGTCACCGATGTGTACCAAATAATGACCACGGTCTGCTGAGCGCGTCAGGAACGAAGGCAATCAGCTCCAAGAGATTCAACCTCTATACCAAATTTAAATGCTAGAAAGTGTGTCGCTAACGGCGTCACCTTCCTGCAGAATGTTTAGACTCTCTGAGCTTAACAGCATCAAAGGCTGAAAGTTGTGGGTATTTGCTGCTGAAAACTGTTTACTTTTCCTTTTTTTTCTGTTATGCTGTGATGCTGGCTGCCTGCTTTTTGAGCTCTGTCACCTGAAAGGATGTCGATCAAAGGCGGGAAATGTATACCAGGGAAAAGACTGCACAGGATCTTTTCTTAGGACTGTTAAAACTCCAGTTTAAGGTCTACAGCATGTTGTATTTATAATGGCTTTATGTTGTGCCTGTTTTATTTTTTGTTATGTTTCTTCCTCTAAATTTAAAGACAAATATGCTTTTATTTGAGAACATTGCTTTGCATTCTGTCTTAGTGAAGCCATTTCACGTCTGTTTTCACTCTAATGTAAACTATCAGATATCACAATAAATTTTCAATGGCATTAAACTGTGTTCTGTCTGTGGGCTTATTTATTTTTATCGTGCAAGTTAGAAAAACTATGGAGAGAGATTAAAGGAGATGAAGAAAGATCGGGTTTGTTCAACACTGGAATTCGGTCCTTAAGGAGTTCTCAGGTCATAGGGCATACTGTTACAACCCCCACCCTTAAGAACACTAAAGGGTAAATTCTGGCACTGGGTGTAACACAAAAGTCAGTAAACTAAAAGATGATGTCAGCAGGAAAATATGATTTATTTACAATTTGCAGGGGTCACAAAAAAAACAAACAGCAAGACAGGGAAGCTTAAAGCCTCAGGGTCTCCAAGGCCAAAACAACAAACAAACCCCCCCCCCCCCCCCCTTACTTATAAAACAAAACACTTTCTAACATAGAAAATGAAAAGGAAATACAATACCTGGACTCCCTGGCTAACCACAAAACAAGGAGAAAACAGTTCAACAAAAATGGCAGAGAACCCCTACCAGCTTCCACTGTGAACAGAAAAACAAAACTTTAGTCAATCAATTGTTCAACATGAACACACAGAGACATTCAGCTCATGAACAAGATCACTTCAGATCAAGGCCCAGTGAATAAGAGAAGGGGCCTGACATCTCAGGATTGAAGCTCTTTATGAGGTGGCTGACGAGCTTCAACGCATTGCACCTGTAACAGCCAGGGAGACCTGAAACACAAACATAGAGCTCTCTCATGAAGAGAGCCCCTAGAGGTCAGTGACCGTAACACCCTCCCCCATAAAATCCTTCATTAAATAATTTTTCAGCATCATACGTACTCTAGGGAGGTGAGCAGCATTATATCCTGGACAGTACATCAGCTATTACGTTTTCAGCCCCTCTCTTATGCCTGATGTCCAGACTATACTCTTGGGCCAGTAAGGCCCACCGCATTAATCGCTGGTTGTGGTTATACATACGGTTTAGGAAGACTAATGGGTTATGGTCTGTATAGACTATAACGGGACTTGTTGAACCCACATAAACTTCAAAATGCTGCAAAGCTAGCAGCATGGCCAATGTTTCCTTCTCAATTGTGGAGTAGTTCAATTGATGAGGCTTGAACTTAGCTGAGTAGTAGGAAACTGGGTGACTGATGTCATCAGTTCCATCTTGGAGTAACACTGCTCCAGCCCCAGTGGCGCTGGCATCCACTTCCAGCTTGAAGGTCTTGCTAAAATCCGGAGCTGCCAATACAGGAGCACTGCATAGAAAGGACCTTGCACAGTCAAATGCATGTTGACACTCAACAGTCCACGTGAATGGTTGCTTCGGACTACACAACTTTGTCAGAGGAGCCACCACCATTGAGAAGTTCCTGCAGAAACATCTATAATAACCAACCAAACCCAAGAACCGCCGAAGCTCACGTCGTGTGGTGGGCACAGGGTAGCGTAGGATAGCATCCACCTTTGCATCCACTGGACGAACCTGGCCATGGCCTACTTCCTTTCCCAGGTAGGTCACCACCGCTTTGGCAAACTCACATTTTGCCAGATTCAAGGTGAGGGAGGCTTGAGCTAGACGGGCAAACACAGTCTTCATAGTGTTAATGTGATCTTTCCAGGATGATGAATAAATTACAATGTCATCCAAATAGACATTGCAGTTCTTAACGTCTCCTAATATAGTGTTCATCAGTCGCTGAAAGGTAGCTGGTGCATTTCGCATTCCAAATGCCATCACTGTGTATTGTAGGAAGTGGTCTGGTGTGACAAATGCTGAAATATCAGAAGCCCTGGCAGTTAGGGGAACTTGCCAGTACCCCTTCAGCAGATCTAACTTGGTGATATAGGTGGCAGGACCAATGCTGTCTATGCAGTCTTCCATGCGAGGTAATGGGTGTGAATCAGGGACTGTAACTGCATTTACTCTCCGATAGTCTGTACAAAAACGTTGGGAACCATCAGACTTTGGTGTCAGTAGACATGGAGAGCTCCAGGAGCTATGACTTTGTATAGCCATGCCATTTTCCAGCAAATATTGAACCTCTTTCTTCATCATTTCCCTCTTGACTGGAGGACAACGGTACGGATGCTGTTTAATGGCGGGGGCACCACCCACGTCAATGTCATGCTCCAGTACCAAGGTCCTAGAGGGCACATCTCCAAAAAGTGCAGGGTGTAGCTGGATCAGTCCTTTTACATCCTCTTTCTGACCCCTGGGAAGATAGGACAGACACTCATCCAAGGAATTAAGTATTTCAGAGTTTGAGAGCCTACCAGAGTGGCCTTCATCACACTTTCTCAAACCATCATGGGGGTTATCTCCAGACACGAGAGAGATCACAGGTTTTGGAGAGTCCTCACAACATGTGTCCTTGTGGTCATTTTCCCTGGAATGAAACAGCTTCAACATATTTATATGGCATAGACGTGTTTGGCGCCTCCTGTCAGGAGTATGAACAATGTAGTCTGTGTCATTGACTCGCCTTTTTACCACATATGGACCTGCAAATTGGGCTGAGAGGGATGGCCCAGGCGTAGGCACCAGCATGAGCACTTTATCACCTGGTTCAAATGAACGCTTCACACTCTGTCATACAGTTGTTTCATTTTCCCTTGAGCAGCTGACAAAGATTTTCTTGCTATTGAGCAAGCATGGTGTAGACGTTCCCGACATTGTGTGACAAACTCAAGGACATTGGATTGTTTCTGAGTGTCGTCTGAGAGGAGTTGCTCCTTCAGAACCTTCAGTGGTCCCCTTACACCATGCCCAAAAACCAGTTCAGCAGGGCTAAAACCAAGAGACTCCTGTTTAGCTTCTCGGGCTGCAAACAACAGAAAAGGGAGTCCTTCATCCCAGTTTTTGTCTGTCTCATGACAATATTTGCGCATCATGGCCTTTATAGTCTGATGCCATCTTTCTAGAGCGCCTTGTGACTGGGGATGGTAAGGACTGGAGGGAATGTGTTTAATGCCAAAAGACTGTAGTGTCTGCTTGAAGAGTTTGGACTGAAAATTGCTGCCTTGATCCGTTTGTATAACTCTAGGCAGACCAAAAGTTGCAAAAAACTTCAGAAGAGCTTTAGTTATAGTGGGCGCCGTCATCTTCATCCCCACCAGAATCCGTAGTGAGTACAGTGGTCAGTTTATGAGATTGTAGCTCCAGCTGACGCATTTTGATGGCAGTTTCAGCTTCAATTCTTCTGCACTTAAGCTGGAACTCAAATTCATCCTTCCGTTCCCTTTCCTTAGCTTCAAGTTCTAGCCGCACCAGACGTACCTTTAGACGTGCCTCAACACTAGGATTTGGGGACTCCATAGAGAAAGGCTCAAACCGTGGGAGAGAGGCTGGTGGTTTTTCCAACTCTGGCTTGGCAGCAACAGGAGGTGTCTTCACTCCCTCCTCAGCACAAACCTCAAACTGTTCAGCAGTTTCAGAAGAGCTGGCCTCCTCCTTATCCATTCTCACTGGGAGTACTCCTTTCTCAACCAAGCCACTGAAGACAAGAGATTTCAGTTCACGTTTAAGCAAAGACTTAGAGACACGGATACCAAAATGTGAAGCAATTTCATATAAATCATCTTTTCTACAGACATCAAAATATTGTATGGTAGGGTTACCCAAAAACTCCACCAAACTAAACTGTGCCATGTTCAAAAAGTAAATCAGGATCCCGGACAAGCCCCCACTTATGTTACAACCCCCACCCTTAAGAACACTAAAGGGTAAATTCTGGCACTGGGTGTAACACAAAAGTCAGTAAACTAAAAGATGATGTCAGCAGGAAAATATGATTTATTTACAATTTGCAGGGGTCACAAAAAAAACAAACAGCAAGACAGGGAAGCTTAAAGCCTCAGGGTCTCCAAGGCCAAAACAACAAACAAACCCCCCCCCTTACTTATAAAACAAAACACTTTCTAACATAGAAAATGAAATACAATACCTGGACTCCCTGGCTAACCACAAAACAAGGAGAAAACAGTTCAACAAAAATGGCAGAGAACCCCTACCAGCTTCCACTGTGAACAGAAAAACAAAACTTTAGTCAATCAATTGTTCAACATGAACACACAGAGACATTCAGCTCATGAACAAGATCACTTCAGATCAAGGCCCAGTGAATAAGAGAAGGGGCCTGACATCTCAGGATTGAAGCTCTTTATGAGGTGGCTGACGAGCTTCAACGCATTGCACCTGTAACAGCCAGGGAGACCTGAAACACAAACATAGAGCTCTCTCATGAAGAGAGCCCCTAGAGGTCAGTGACCGTAACACATACAAATCCATGTAATGAAAGAGAATAATACAATGAGGAAAATAAATATTTGAACACCCTGCTGTTTTGCAAGTTCTCCCACTTAGAAATTATGGAGGGGTCTGAAATTATCATTGTAGGTGCATGTCCACTGTGAGAGACAATCTAAAAAAAAACTAAAATAAAGATTTATTATTTTTTTTAACTATTTATTTGATTGATACAGCTGCAAATAAGTATTTGAATCAATGTTAATAATTTGAACAGTAGCCTTTGTTTGCAATTAGAGGTCAAATGTTTCCTGTAGTTTTTCACCAGGTTTGCACACAGTGCAGGAGGGATTTTGGCCCACTCCTCCACACAGATCTTCTCTAGATTATTCAGGTTTCTGGGCTGTAACTGAGAAACAAAGAGTTCGAGCTCTCTCCAAAGATTTTCCATTGGGTTTAGGTCTGCAGACTGGCTAGGCCACGTCAGAACCTTGATTATCTTCTTGGTTATCCTGGCTGTGTGTTTCAGGTCATTGAAGACCCAGCCTCGACCTATCTTCAATGCTCTAACTAAGGGAAGGAGGTTGTTCCCAAAAATCTGTCAATACATGGCCTCAGTCATCCTCTCTTAATACAGTGCACTTGCCCTGTCCCATGTGCGTAAAAATACCCCCAAAGTATGATGCTACCACCCCCATGCTTCACAATAGGTATGGTGTTCTTGGGTTGATACTCATTATTATTCTTCCAACCACGATTAGTGGAATCATGACAAAAAGTTCTATTTTCATCTCTTCTGACCAGATGACTTTATCCCATGACGCTTTGGATCATCCAAATGGTCATTGGCAAACTTAAGACTGGGCCTGACATGTGCTGATTTAAGCAGGGGAACCTTCCATGCCATGCATGATTTCAAACCATGATGTCTTAGTGTATTACCAACAGTAACCTTGGAAACGGTGGACCCAACTCTTTTCAGCTCATTAACCAGCTCCTCCTGTGTAGTTCTGGGCTGATTTATCACCTTTCTTAGGATCAGTGAGACCCCATGAGGTGAGATCTTGCATGGAGCCCCAGTCTGAGGGAGATTGACTGTCATGTTGAACTTCTTCCATTTTCTAATGATTGCTCCGACAGTGGACCTTTTTTCACCAAGCTTCTTGGCTGCATTTCCCGGTAGCCCTTTGGTGTTTGCCATGTTAGTAGTTGGATTCTTACTGATTGTATGGCTTGGACAGGTGTCTTTATGTAGCTAACGACCTCAAACAGGTGCATCTAATTTAGGATAATAAATGGAGTGGAGGTGGACATTTTGAAGGCAGACTAACAGGTATTTCAGGGTCAGAATTCTAGCTGATAAACAGGTATTAAAAACTTATTTGCAGCTTTATCATACAAATAAATAGTAAAAATCATTAAAAAATCATACATTGTGTTTTCTGGAATTTTTTTTTTAGTTTTTGTCTCACAGTGAACATGCACCTACAAGGACAATTTCAGTCCTCTCCCTGATTTCTAAGTGGGAGAACTTGCAAAATATCAGGGTGGTCAAATACTTATTTTCCTCACTATAAAAAGCTCTGTTTATTTCAGCAGTTTGAGTCATAAATTTAAGCACAATGTTCAGACTTATTAAAAGCAGACCGATGTTTTAAAGCCTTTCTATTAACTGTTTTAATTTGCCAAAAAACATATCTAACATAGAATAATATATCAGTCCTATATAAAGAAAAGTTTTCAACAGAAATATTGGCTTCATGAAAAGTATGTTTAATCCCTACTTGAAGAAACAATAGTTTTGTTGTGCTTAATTATAGTGCCTTTAAACAGTGTTTCCTCTTTTTTGTCATACTAATAATGATCATCATCTTTGGGGTTTTATTTACTAATGTTTGACAGGCCTTTATGTATTTTGTTGCTTCAATCTTGAAGCTCCACCTGGATGCATTTTCTTTCCTTGTACTGTTTTATTATGATCTATCTTTGATAATGTTCTTAATTGTGGTAAGTGAGGTCTTAGATGTCATCTTGCTTTTCTTTTCTTTTGTGGCCTCCTGGGTAAGTTGCTGGTGCAGAATATGGTGCTGCTGACCACCTCTACGGCTGAACTGTTGATGACCAGTGGCGACACACTGAGGGAAAGTAGATATTAATGCTTATGTTTTTGATATATAGATTGTTTATTAGGTAACAGTTGTTGTTGTTGAGATATCATCACACCAAGAAGATATTTTAAGATATTCCTGTACAAAAACCATGACAATTATAAAAATGTCTTTCAGTTACAAAAATCCTTCTTTCCATGAGCAGTTTAATTTCTATTACAATAATTTGAAGAGCTTCATATTTATTTTTCTTCTATAGCAATTTTTTTTTTCTGGTAATTTGTTTGTTTATACCACATCACATCAAAGTTAATATAGTCTGTGTTGTTCTGTTTGGTAGATTCAACTTACAGCTTATTCAGTCTGAGAGAAGAGTTGAAAATGAAGCACAAACTGACACAAAAACCGAAAGTTTTTAATAAGTAGCTTTAAAATAAGTAAAAGCAGAAGCTTTAAATGAGTGGCTGTTTTTTATATTTCCTCCTTTTCTGACTTCATCTGTCCATCATGATTTAAATGCCTCTAACTTTAAAGGCAATACATGGACAAATGGTCCATAAAACATTAAAGAATGCTTTAGGAAGACCTATATAGGCAATTCAAAAAGACAAAAACATCTTTTGGACAAGAATAGTTTTAACAAAAACAATCACCATCTCATGAAGACAAGTTATTCTTCATAAATCCATTGAATAAAAATTATCTGTAAGTCTTCAAAGTGATGAATAACTGTTAATTTGCTTTAAGTCTTCTGATTCTGTTTTATATTTCAAAGGCACTGATCTTTCTCTGTCTGAAATTTAAATAGAAAGAAGATGCCTCATGAGTTTTATTGATACTAAAAAAGAAGTTGAATTCAGCAACTGTGGCAAAAAATAAATAGAACAACATTTTTAGAATTGCACTGTTCAGCAAAAGAAAAAAGAAATGCATCGCGGAAAGAAAAAAAATAGGCACAGGTAATAATGAAAATCAGGCATATTCAGGTTAAAAATTAGAAATGTCCAAGTTTAAGCGGATTAGAAACTATGCAACTAATTCCAGATCAGATCAAAAACCCGTGCAACCCGCAGCAAAAACAAAACAAGCTGATTTTGTTTAGTTTTATCACAATTTCTTTTTTTTACAAAAAAAAAGAATAAAATAATAAAGTCTGGGTTAGACTTTCAGTTTGACACAAGTTTATACATTTTCTGTCATACAAATCTACCATTTTCTAATTAATATAGCTGCCCGGCACAGCATTGCTCTAGTGTTGCTTCATTATCACTGTGCACAATCTGCACACAGTAAAGAACTGCTTTGATTGCAGTATTAGCTAATTATCTAAGTGTTTCGCTTTCAGGCTCTCTCTGCCTGTTTTATTTATTTGGACACATTTAGTGTGTGGGGGAGGGGTGACCTGAGAAAGCTGCAGTTTGCCTGGTTTGAATCCCACAGATTTTAACTCTGCTGAACAGCAGCAGTACCTGGGGTTAAATGCAAAAAACAAATTTCATTGTACTGTACTTGGATGCAATGAAAAATGATAAATGGATTGAGCTTTGTAGGATGGAAAGACGTTGGTCAGTCTTTTCAAGGTCAGCCAGAAGCAATATTTATAATAAAATCTAATTGAGATGTTAATGTAAACATTTAGTTTGTATTTATTAGCTTTGAATATCACAAGCTTATTTATTTACAGTAACTTAATTCACTAAGTAAACCACAATGTAAACATTGACTACATATAAACCGTTTTCAGGTTTTTATTCCAGTAACAAATGGTGAGTTTTGGATTATAGCTATTTAAAACATGTCATACAAGATCATAGAGTAGCATCTATACAATAAACATTTCATTCCAGAAGGTTTGTTAAGTATTCATTTCAAGGTTTTCATTTTAAAAAGGGCCTTTTAGTCTGACTAACGAGCCGCATTGAGAGCGCATAATCCAGCCTGTGTGGCACAGCTGGTTGGACATGGGAGCATAGATAAAAGTACATGCTGTACATTGGTTGTTCATTCTGATTCCCACACAGTTTCATGTTTTGATGTCCTTGAAGTGTCTAGCTTTACTTCAAGAACAAAAACAGCCTGTCAGCTACCAGTTTATCTCATGCTCCCTGCATTAAAAAAATAAACAAAAACAGAAACATTTCTCATGGATGGATGTGATGATGTCCCACGCATCAAATCTATCCCTCCAACCATGACAAGTTACCTCTGAAGGTGTATTAAGTTTTAAGAGAAACAACTTTATCAATGCAAAAATCTGATTTTTAATCATTTGGAAAAGTGTGTTTTGTTTGCAGGTTCTCAGGTGGAGAGCCTTTGTGTCTTAGCTTCTCCACAAGTAATGAAAAGTTGTTTTTCACAGGAGACAAAGAGACAGATTGGAGCCTCGTCTGGAGTACTCTAGGCACTCCTCCGGTCTGTTGTGATGAAGAAGACCTGAATTATACAGCAAAGCTGCTGATTTACATGGCTATCATATGCTCTGACTCTTGCTGGGAGATCCTGGATCCTGGAAGAGTTCCCTCTGTGAGGGATTTAGCCTTAGAGATAAAGAGGGAAACAAGTAGACCAGCTGCTTATCCGTGCTGCAAGAAGCCAGCTAAGGTGATTTTTTTTTTTATATATATAAACTAAATACAAACAAAAGCAGAATATTTGTTTTTTTTTTTTTATCTGACAGTTCTGCAGGCAAGAGGGCAGAAGAAAGGACAGGCATCCAATGTCCCCGGCTGGGAGTCTAACCCAGGACCTGTCAGCCTCTGATACATGGAGCACTTGCTCCACCCACCGTGCCACACAGCGCTTCAAATTAAATCCCATTTATCACACAAACAACACCATGTGCACTGGCACAGGTTTGTCATCATAATCTGTCAGCTCATTCTGGATCTAAAAATAATAATAATAAAAAAAAAAAACTGATCAGGTGTTATCAAAACAGTCTCATCATGTTTCAATATTTCAGCTGCTGGATGGAATCAAAATGCAATAACTCGTAATAATCGGAATCATTTCAATGGAAAATCTAAAAAGAGCAAAGTTTGTATGATGATATATGGTTTGATTTTCTATATCTTAAAAGTAAAAACAAAGAATTTATACCTACAAAGTAGCCTACAAAGACAGATTTGCTGCAAAAATGCTTTCACTGTGGATTCCTTTTACTTTTAGCACATACATATTTTATTGCATCAGACCCAGTGTGGATAGGACTTAACCTTTGCTTTGGGAACCGTGCACAGAGAGGACAGGTTAGCTGCTGGTGTTGTGATGGCTGCTATAGATAGACAGGAAGCAGTCACTCCAACAGTCCCGCCGACCTACTTCTGTGATGATGCTCCTCAGTGCGAGGGTCTCTCAGCACGTATGGTGACATGGCTCAGGTGTCCAGGGCGGCCATACTGTCTGATTTCTTTTAGTTCACACTCTATTAACACAGACAGCTTCGCAGCATGAGGCAGGAAGCAGGCAGATAGGGATAAGTGTTGGGGTGTGAGGGAAGCATGAAGAGTGTGTGGTAAACTGAGAAACTGATGAGGTCTATATAAATTGGCCTCTTTTCACCAAACCTTTTGCAGCAACCCTTCATATATCCTCCAGTAAACTCATCTTTTATCAAAAAGGCTTCATCGAACACAACATATGACAAAAAAAAAAAAACGCTCTTTATTAATCATACAGTCTGCTTTGTGCTCTACAAAGTACCTTGTGTTACACTTGTTTTTCTAAGGGTTATTGCTCAATGACCCTTTGGAATAAAACATTATCTGTAGAAAGTCGTTAACCCGTTCTTTAGGGAACGGGTTAATGTAGGGGATGGGAGGACTGACACACCATAAGTGACTGTAGACATCTAATTAATATTACTAGTCTGAGGTTATGATTAATATCTGCAAAAACATCTTTTATTTTGCATATATCTATCATCACAAGTGCTAAGTATTGTTTATTTGAACTGCTTTATTTAGGATCACTTGTGTTAGATACCTCTAACAGGCTCTCCACTGTCGCTACATGCATGCTAAGTGCACGGCGTTGCAGAGAGTCAACGAGTCCTCACAGACAGCTGCTTTTCCTTAGATAGAAATATGTTGAATAACATGATTGAGTTACCTGTATAAATAAATTGAATATTTTCCAATTGCAACATTTCTCTTTGTGAGTCTTTTAAGGTTGAATTGCTATTACTATTTTCTTTTCAAGAGTTTATTTTTATCACCACTAATGCCCAGGGTCTGTGTTAAGTACATAATGTCATCACTCCTTATAAGTATCCTAAGCTGAAAACACAACTAAAAGCCAAAAGTATAAAACGGATGATAAAAAAACTGAACAGGGTTCTCAGTCATCCAGGTCATTGTCATTCCAAAAAAGTGAAAAAGCAATCCACTGGACTTTGTTTCCAAGTTTAAAGACGTTTCGCTTCCCATCCAGGAAGCTTTTTAAATTCAAAATGGCCAATATAGTTTAGTTCGAGGCTTTATAGAGTGGCCCAAAGTCAAAGCCTTGTTTTGGCTTAGAAAAATGCAAACTGAACCGGACCAACATTCAAAACCATGAGAACCTTACAACACTGGGCTAAGCATGTCCCTACTAAAACAGAAGGGAAGCACAAAGAACAGAAATGCATCAAAGATGCTCCTAACACCTGTGGATACCCAAACTGGGCATTGTCAAATAAGCGAGGAAATCCAAAAGACACGCAGCAGAACATAATGGTGATAAGATTAAATACAAAAACATTGCCATCCCATTTGTTGCCGGAGTCTCTGAAAACCTTGAAGATTTTATCCAAACACAAAATATCAGTACATTTCAAACATAACAAGACCCTGAAACCAGTGCATCCTAAAGACAATTCAATCTGAAAAACTCACACGAAGAGAAAAGACAATTAGACGAAATTTATTGATGCAATTACTTTGTCTTTGGCGCTCAGACCTTGGGAGGAAACATAGCGCTTAATTTTGATAGATATGCATGAACAGCAGTAGAGAATAGGGCTGTTTCCCCCCAGACTTGAAACTGGTGGTGGAGTGGATATAGATAAAGTTGGTCAGTCTGTAGACTGCTGGTTAGCGAGACGGTATGCTGAGCTTTATGGGGAGATCCAGTGGACTGGGTGAGCTGATACTAGAGCTTCACTCAGGTTGAGAGAACCTGTCCATGATGAGCAAGCATGAAGCGAAAGTGGAGAGGAAAAACTCCCAGTCGGGAAGAAACCTCTGGCAGAACCAGGCTTAACATGGCGGTCTTCTGCCGGACCGGTTTAAATGAAACGCGGAATGCAGTAATTTTCCAGGAAGAATGAAACTGATGAAGCTTTAGCTGCAATGATGGAGGAGGGGCTGGAGGTGGGTTGAAATGGGGTCATCTGAATGAGGTCAGACAGCGCATCCACTGCATGCGCACAGGAGCAGGCAATTGCGGATCGGAGGCCTTTTAAGATGAACTTTGATGCCAATTGGCTTTTGCGGAGGTGTGGTTCAAAGCTGATTGACTGTGTCGTAGGTGGATGTACGAGAGCAATTAGTTTCTTCAGTTGAACTTCCGCCTAGGCTCCATAACCCCCAGACCAACTATGAGCGGGGTGGTGTATACAGTTCAATGCAGTGAGGAATCCTCTGATCTTTATATTGGAGAAACCAAACAACCTTTCCACAGACACATGGCTCAACACAGAAGAGCGGCCTCCTAGGGACAAGACCCTGCGGTACATCTACACCTTATGGACAAAGGATTTTCTTTTGAAGACCAGATGGTTCACATTTTGGACAAAGAAGACAGGTGGTTTAAGAGGGGCATAAAAGAAGCCATCTATGTTAAGAAAGAAAAGCAATCTTAAACAGAGGGGATGGACTCAGATTTCATCTTTCAAAAACCTACAATGCAGCGATTGAGATGAATCCTTCCCGCTATCAGTGCAACCACAGCCCCCATACAGGGGACCAGAGCACCTCACCTTTTCAGTCAGGCCAACAATTCCCTTTAACGACCCCCCTTTCAGAGACATAGAGAGGATCGGGTATTACAGGCTAACAAAAAAACAAAATGACCCCTATTCCAAAGGAGCGGACCCGTTCGTCCGGTTTAATTTTCATGTTTTCTAAGCCAAAACAAGGCTTTGTTTTTGGGGCACTCTATAAAGTCTCAAACTCAACACTATTTCTGACATTTTGAATTGAAAAAGCTTCCTGGATGGGAGGCAAAACGTCTTCAAACTTGGAAACTACGTCCAGTGGATTGTTTTTGAACTTTTTTGGAATGTTTACAGTTTAAAGATATCAATATTTACAATGACACCAATTATTTGATCTACTGGGAACCAGTGGTCAAGTTTGGATGCCATGTGGTTAACGTGGGGTGTTTTGACACATCAGGCTTTTTGCATCGTAGACACAGGGGTCCGTTTCATGAAGCAGGTTTAAAAAACGCAGATTGAAATCAGCTCTAAATTGATCTAGCCTAAAGACGGGAACTCTGAGTTTTCAGTTTTACAACGGCTGCTATGAACTAGTTCAATCACCTCTGGGTAGGTCAACTCAGAGTTTAGCACATGCACAACAAGATTGAAAAGCCACTATCAGTGAAGCACTGATTCGATGAGTATCCATGACAACAGGCAGTTCCTATTTCACCCCACTGGAACTAGAAATTTGAATGCAGAAATGCAAAAAAATAAAATAAAAAGGGAGAATGTGTTTAAAAGACGGAAACAGCGCTACAGCTACAAAGGAGAGGAAGATGGCGAAGGAGAAGATTGTTAATGCATAAGTTCATATAACGAGGGCTAGGGCAGGCCGTTTCTACATTTATTAAAAGCACTCCTCTGTTGTTCCATTTGTAGATCACTAACATAAGATTCTTCCTTGTAAAAAAATCTCACTCCAAGACTGAACTGTGTATGTGGATATTTTCTAAATTACATGTAGCACAAACTGAATTTTAGAAAGTAAAAAAAAAAAAAATTATACTAGTAATAATTAAGTTTTATGCATCTAGAAAGGTTTCTGAAATTTATCAGCTTTAACCAAGTCCAGTGGATATTTTTTTAATTTTTACGGGATATCAGCTTTAATATGTATTCATGATATCTGAAAAACATTTTTACATGGTTAGAATAATACAAATTCTGACCAGTAATATTAGTAATATGGAGATCTGAAATTAATTTATAGACATTCAGAAATTTTTTCAGATATCAGTGAAACTAATACATATCAAAATGGCTGTGGCAAGCCATAGTCACAACACACTATGGCAAGATTATTTCTTGAATGGTAGTAGATCAATGTATCTATTTAAGCGAAATCTCATGGCAGCAGGTGAAAATGAAGTCTAAAAACGTTCCAATGTATAGAACCTGTGGATCATCTCATGCATCGCTTCTCATGTTGATTCAGTCTTTTTTCACACAGTAAAGTGGCTGTTTGCAGCCACGCTTCAGATGTTATCTTCCAATAAATGGTTGATATTACAGTAGCGGCTATCAGGCCCAGTGAATGCCATCAGATTGTCCTAGGTTTATCATAGAGTGAATCCTAATCCTAACCCCAAAGTTGCACCTTTTACCCTGTGGAATTAATTAATCTATTTATGTGCAATCTGAAAATAATGTCAGTAGTTCTTCATGTACTGTAAATATAAATAAATAGAAATAAAAATGATCTGCATCTCGCTCATAATAAACAAACCAAAAACAAGTGATATCATATCCTGTCAGCTGAGTTGTAGAATCCTCTCCCTTTAGATATTTAATTCTCTGTGAAAAAGTGCCAACCGTTCTTTAATAAGATCCTCATCAAACAGACATACAATGTTTGCTTTTAAAACCTAATGTGTTTAACGGACCTAGTGAATGATATATAATTTTATGCACAAAACTATGACAAAAATCTGACTGAAACAGAGGTTGAGGAAACTCTCTTTGTGAAATGGAAAAGTCAGACTTTCCCCATTTTCAGCTCTAGAAAACTCAGTTTTCAGTTAATTTGTGTTGTGGAATGGACCCCATCTCCCACCGATCTTGAAGCCTTTGACCTCTTGCTCCCTTTACTTCATGATTTCCTCCACCTTTTCTCACCTTCCTCTTTGTCGCCCCCCCCCCCCCCCCCCCCCCCCATCAGCTTGAAGTGGCCGCCCGGGGTTGCAGGCCTCTCAGAGGGCTCTCTTTAACGCCGCTGCTATTTCAAGCCCTCTGATGTCATCTGAGGGAGGGGTCGGCCCCCATGCCCAGAGCGGTGAGTCACAATCAGAGAGACATTTAGTGAGGGAGAGCATCTAAGTGTTCCTGACAGAGTGTTTATTGCCACCAGAGAGATGGTTAAAAAGGCAAAAACAGGCACAAGTGAACAGCACCAACAACAAAGAAAACGTTTATCAGGCTGTTTAGCATCCAAATCATGGAGGTTCCTCTTTAACCCTGAGAGGTAATAAATGTTTCTAAACAACCTTCAAAATATCCTCTTTACTGTCAATTCTTCATTACATATATTCACTAGATTCCTAATTTGTTAGAAATTGTTTAAAAAGAAATGCAACTTATATTGATGAGTGTGTCATTACATATGGCTTCTGCAACAACAACCACTTATAATTAATTCTAAGCTTTATTTTGGGGGTATTTTTTTTGTAATTGTTTAAGCTTTTATTTTTGTACTTGTTGCTAAATTTATAATGAAAACATTGTTTTTTTTCTTTCCCAGATGTCAAATGATTATTATTTTAGCGGTTTCTTCTTCTGTCTGAGATAACAAAGATGCTTCATTTGGCATCTGCCTCCAAGCACCATTTGTTGTTATGATAACAGGCAGACAAACGGACAGAGGAACTGGAGGAGATGTTGTTTTTCTCCTGTCTCCTCATGTGATGTCATTCGCCCATTCAGACTCTGCCCACGCAAAGTCGTGGCAGTGCTCAGCATCCACTGTCACCATGGCTACTGCTCTGCACCAGCACAATCCTCCTCAGCCAGAACCAGTAGCCGGTTATTGGTCAGTGTTTCTCAGTGGCAGAACCTCGGTCCAATGGGAGACGTTGTGAGTGATGTCATTGGGAGGATGAAGCTGAAATGGAGATGTTGAAATCAGTGATCTTCTGTTGATGCATTAACTTAATGTAGGAGGGCATCCGCCGACAGCAGACCTAAAAGAAAATCTCTCTAAACACGCACAAAAACGTGTTTATTCCTGATTAAGGCTGCATAACTTTAGATATAATAGTTTAGTGGAGCCACTGACAGATGGTTTCTTTACATCCGGTGTCAAACAATTCCCTGCAGTCTTTCCACCAAAATAAAAAAAATTTGAAAACTGAAAAATCGTTTCAGCACCACCTCTGTTTATTTCAAACCCTGCCATGTCATCCCTGGAAGGCGATCCGTTTACCTCCTTTGTGTCTTTTCCAAAGCCAGCTGAAATATTGCTACCAAGAAACAAAAACAAAAAAAATCCTTCACTGTTTGCTTCCAGCTCAGTTTATTTATATGTTTTTTTTTTTCTGTACATGAGATCAATGTAGAGTTTATAAAAGATGCATTTAAGCAACTAAAAGCTTGGAAGTAAGACTCCGTTCCATGATGTTGTTTTTATGAGCCACATGTCAGCAATTACTTTATGCTTGTGCTGCATTGGAGCTTCTCTCTGCACATAATATTTATCATATGTATCTCTAAGGTCTGGGCTGTCTAATTAGACACTTTCACTACCTCCTACGGTTTGTTTCAAACCTTTTTCTTTTATCACATTAATCACACGGTTCCACGTATTACGGTGGGATTTTATAACCCACACCAAAGCCAAACAGGGAATAACTGTAAAGTGGACAAAATAAAATTATAAGTGCATTTTTAAATTATTTGCCAATAAAAATCTGAAAAGTGTAGCAGGTATTTAAGCAGTCCAAAAGTGAATATTTTCTAGATCTGCCTTTTAGTTGAATTAAAACTTCTGGGCAAATTCTTCTTCTTCCTCCAGCGTCTTCAAACATACTTACATGTCTTGTCTCAGACTATTCTTGGGGTTTAGATTTTGACTTTGAAAAATACTGATTTATTTTGATCCAAAGCAGACAAATCAACACAGAAATTGTTCTAAATGTAGAAAAATCAACTTTTCATTCATGGTTAATTAGTCACCAGATGAAAACAAGAGAAAATCTAGAAATATTGTATAAAAATCCCTCTTACTGAATAATCTAAGTTTGTGAAATGTCATTGCACTAGACATTAATCTGTTGGCAAGAAGGGGTTACATAAAGTTTTCACAGAAGCATAACCGGATGCAGACAATCTTGGGTAGCTATTCAATGGCAAAAGAAAATCCCATCAGAATTCTGCTTTGAGCTACTTCTTAAAGGGCATCGTGCTAAGAGAAATAAAAAAAGAATCCCTAGAAGCACCTAAATAAGGAGTACTTACTTTGGCATCTGTGGCTTCACTTTGTAGGATCATGAATATTTCAGATTAAAAAGCCATCCAGCACAGATGAACCTCCTGGCCCTGCAGCGGTACAGAGAGGAAAAGAGTGTTTGGAGCCACGGACGGATCGCCTGCTTCCCCAGGATGACTGATTCATTTCCTCACACTCATAGTTACCAATGATCTCCTCTGCTTTACAGAGGGAATGCTGTTTAGCGGTGTCTGCATAGAGGGAAATAGTTGGCCACTCTGTGTGAAATGAAAGTGAACAGACAGGTGATTGTTGTGATTTAGAGCAAGAAGGAGAATAGTTAAAAAACACAAGGCCTGAATAACGGCGACAGCTGCTTCCTGCTCTCTCCTGTTATATTACTGTTCAATAAAGTTCCCAACATATGCACACATCAAACAGTTTTTCACCACGTCAACTTCTTGGCAGAAAATTTACAGCTTGAAACATTTTTAATGGATAATCAAAGTTGCTGAAGCTGTTTTTATATACAGGAAAACACGGAACTGCTGGAAGGACCTTACAAACCCATAAATGCAGTTATACTAAAAAAGGCAAATTTTTACCAGATATCAATCATTGCAGAAAAAGTTTATGAATTCTGCAGAGCAGAGTAGTGAAATATTTAGGTGTCAGATGGTGGCTACCCAAAGAGCAGTATCTGAAATTTGGTTGTAGAATATTAATTCTACCCAGTTTCTTAGACACTAGGTAGCGTTATGATAAAAGCATTTTTTTTTAATTTTTTTTAGCTTTTGCTTTATGAGAACACAATAACATAAGACATAATTTCATTCTATTTCAAACCGTCTAGTAAAATCGTATATAACATTTTTTTTATTATTATATTTAATAATAATTTTTTACCATATTAAAAAAATGTAGAACTGTAAATTTACAGTCATATGTTTATGACTGTTTTTATAGATTTATTTTTCATACTATTTTTCAAGGCTGCACTTTAAAAAAAGATTAAATTGTCCAGAGAGCTGTTCCAAACTAAATTTCTTTTTGTTTCACACTTGTGTAAACAAAATGACAAATAAAATCTGTCTAAGTCTAAAGTCTAAGTCATATTATAAAAGGGCCCCTCAGTTCAGCCTTCCATCGCCTGTAGTCTAATCAGCACAGTTTGCGAATAGCTTACAGTCTAAAACAAATGTCTTCTGTCTCAAACCAACCATCCAGCCTCTACAAGAGGTTTAATTATTCATCTGGGTGTGAGCTTGGTGTCTCAGAGATGCTTTGCCAACAGGACGGGAGAAAAAACAAGCTTTACGACCAGGCCGCAGCTCAGTTTTAGCGCTCCATGTGTGAAAAGCATCATTAGGAGGGTAGGAAAGTTTAGCGTCAGAGAGCTTCCTGTGTTTGCCAGTGACACTTGAGGATACAGTCATCAAGCTGAAGAAACAACTGCTGAATAATGAAACTGGAATGGAGCAGCATTAGGGCTCATAACCAAGCACCCAATAAATTAGGTGTTATGAGACACTAGGGTGCCTTCACAGATACTGCAGCCTGCATGGAGGATGTGCGGAGCAATGATCCCGAACAGAATCAGGAAGCAGGTTTGTTTTGGAAATATTTCTACTGTGAGCAGAGAAATGTGCTTTCCAGGAAAAACAAACCACTTGTTGCACCAGAACCAGACGGATTGAGTTTGTGAACAAGAATATATAAACAGGGAGCTTTGCAAACAACCTTGAAAAGCTTCTAAGCTTCCTTTCCTGAAACAAATAGCAGACAGATGGGTTTTTTCCACCAGTGCTGGTGGTTAAGGACACATTTTCCTTAAAACGCATAAATGCTGCTCATCTGTCTTAACAAATAAAAGTCTGATTATAGTTTCCCCCAAAGAAGAAAACTGGTTAAGGTTGATGTTAATAATTTTTTTTCTTTTTTCAAAAAATACAAACAATAAACCCCAACCAACATACTGCAATTATATAATCTCTTAAAAAAAAAAAAAAGAAAGAAAGAAAAGAAAAACAGTTGCAGCCAGAAAATAAAGCGCCACTTTAAAATCATTGTTTCTGGGTCAATAGAGGAACCCCAGTGTTGAGTTTACTACCAATAATAAAATCAAGCATATGTCATGAGTACAATGTGCTCACACATACTAACATTTTCTCTTTGTCAGAGTCTGTGTATGTGTTTAGAAAAGCCCTGATGCTCTTATTTGTGATTATTTCAGGTGATGCATGTTTGCAGTTTCTGGGCATCAGAGAACCTCACCTCTGAGCTCTGAAGTTGGTGTCAGAAAGATCTGCTGTCTGGTAAAGCTGGTTTACCATTTAGATGTGATCTACTAACACTGTTCATTGTAAAATTTGTAGTTTTTCTGCACACTTAGCAAAAAAATAAAAATAAGCCCCTCGATTGATTCTCCATGACCTGCTTAAGCCAGTCTATGAATGCTGGTTACCAATGACTGTAAACCCAATACTTAAATCCTTAAAACTCATTATTTTGTAAACCATTTGCAAACTCAGATGTGTTGAGGTAGTGTTTGTACTTTAATCTTTTCTATGGATTATTCTGACTTATTTGAGTCTAAATAAAACATAGCTCAAATAACTTAACTTTAATGTGGAATTACTGCTGATTTTGACAATACAACCCTGTTGGCTGATTAGTTGACGGTGGTTGTGGCTATATCTACATCACAATGAATGAGGTTGCTGTTAGATTTAATGAATAATTTGCAACACAGTGGACTGTTGAATGCAAACACTTAACCATGGCACAATTGTTAGAAAATTATTTTAATTCTAAAACTTGGTTGACAGGAAAGGAAATAAAAGTAAATTTTTGCCAAGCTTATTTTCAGCTTTACACTGTCATAAGTACAGAGCAATGAAATTCACCCTCTGCATTTAATCCATCCCCTTTGGGGAGCAGTGGGCTGCCGTTGTGCGGCACCCGGGGAGCAGTGTGGGGTTAAGGTTCTTTGCTCGTGGACCCAGAGCGGCAGTCCGCGGGAGTTTGGCTTTAACTCAGAACCTCTGGAACCCAAGCACAATGCCCTGAACCACTAGGCCGCCATTCCCCGCCGCCAATCCTCCTATCAAGCATCTCTCAACTATCCTTAATTCCAGCAGCAAGATGCTGCAACTTTTTCAATGAATTCAAACTAATTTGATATACTGTCTTTTTATTGGGGACTTTCATATTGTCATATATTTAACATCCTATAATAACCATTTAAAGACACTAGCTATTAATCAAGCTCATCCTTTCTCACCAAAACATGCATGCTGTCCTTGTTAAATGCAACTAGCTAAGACTAGAGTTTTAGAATTAAAGTCAAATCCGTCTTTGGATGCAAGCCTAAGTGTCTGAAGACTTTATTTTTGCAACAGAAATGCGACTCCAGTCAGAGTTTCAAACTCAAACAATAAAAAATAATGTGGAAACCTATGGGTATGATGAGAGGATCCGAAGGGGTTTTATTTTCCCCAAACAACCCAACACCTTTGCTCAGAGAAAATTTAAACCTTGGAAACAAACAATAGTAAAGGAAAAGTTGCTTTATTGCATATTTTCATGAGATACTAACATCTTTCATTCTACTTGATACAAAAACAGATGGAGTTTAAAGTCTGACTTGTTATATACAGAATCCTGAAAGCACTTGAGCTACCAGGAGCTAAAGTCTCCGAAGCTGGTCTTTCCTTTGGACTTCTTGGCCGCTGTTCCGCTGGTGGACGGCCCGCTTTCATCTTCAGCAACTGGACGTTTCCTGAAAGATGAGAAGGACGACGACTTAAACAAGGGTTGTTTTTTTTTTTTTATCATTTCTGGATAAATATGCTGCAGGAGATTTTAGAAGTCGTAAGTAAAACCATGTAACCAGTACAATTTGTCCAGAGACCAGTGTAACATAAAGTGCTTAACAATCATTATTTCCTGTTTTATTGGTGGAAGTTTAACAGTAACACTGAAGGGGAGGAAAACAGTGATGCCTTCAGAAGAAACTAGTGTCAGATAATGCAACACAAAGCTTTTAAGCCTCAGATAAAGACATTCTAGATCATAAAGCAGAGGGTATGTAATCCTTTTCATTATGGTAATTTTGCACATTATGACCTTGTTTTTACTTGAAGTTATGTTTCTACTAGGGTTGTCAAAAGTATCGATACTCTGAAGTGTTGATACTCAAACGCTGTATCCAGATACTATTTTTTGCATATGTTAGTTAGTTTTAGATTAACAGATAATTTTCGCAATGTCAACAATGTTTAATTTTTGTAAAATTGTGTTATATTTGGGTTATTTATTTTGTTATTATTAGTTCTTATTTGTACACCAACTGTTGAAAAAGCATGTTCCATGTTGAGAGTGAAAAAGATGAGTTTTTAATATTAATAAATGCATTTTTTATGCCTTTAATTATGTGTAATTAATTTATCCTAATGGCTTTGAAAATGGCATTATGTATTGAATATTTTCCTTTATATCGAAGTTTAGTGACAAACCTATTTTCTACCATATTTTTCTTTTTTAACATTTAAAATTTAATCCAAATTCTACAAACATGGAGCTCCCACATTGTTCAGCCTCATTCATGGTGCCCTTTATCATTAAAATGAGAGGCCCGGTCACTGTAGTATCTTGATGTGTGTGTGTGTGTGTGTGTGTGTGTGTGTACTCACACTGTGGATGGGTTGATGTATTTCCCCACTCCTACTTTAAAGGTTTTGGGTGCCTGGTCCTCCTTGGCCTTCTTCAGCGCATTGCTGGCCTGCTGCTTCTCCTCCTCCTGTTTCTGCTGCTCCTTTTCTCTCTCAGATGCAATCTGAAGAGTAAAACACATGCAAACCCTTTCATTTAGATGTCCAAAGGTCAACAAAAAGGCAACGAATAGAATAAAACTGAACAAGGGCTATGGCTGTTAAACCTGGGAACTAAATCCTGTATTTTATCTTTTTTCTAAATGCACTTTGAAGGCTGAACAGCTTTAAATAAAAAATGACACAAACAACGTTATAGTAGACAATCTTGATAAATAATGAGAGACAATATCTACAAAAAAAAAAAAAAAAAAAAACTCCTATACATTTTAAGCTTGTGCTATTCTTAAGCATCACCGTTTCTGAAAAAAGCTGCATGTATGTTAATAACCTCATCACGAGGTTCCCGACATTTCTTCCCCTTTTTAGACCTAAAAGTGAACCAGACGGTAAAAGGCTGACTGGTTTCATCTCTGACCACTCACACATTGAGCAGAGCATCAAGTGAAAGGCAGAGTTTCCACATTTCAGGGGGTGGGACAGACCTTTTTTGTCTGTAAGGAATCCACGGTGGGATCAAAAGGTTTTCATAGAGCAGCTTCTTGGAGGATCTGCTGTTGTTTCATTATAGAGGAGCAACGTTTCACCAGGCAGAGCGAACAGACTTTAGGATCAGATGGTCTCCAAATTGAGAAGCTGCGGTCAGCTTTTCACAGAAACAAGTCAAGAACCCGATCAACTCCAGGCACCAAAAAATAAATTGTAAAAGAAGGGAATCAAACCTGAGCGTCTGCCTCTTCGTAGGGGTCCACAAACACTGTGGTGCTGATCAGCTTAATCTCCGACTGCAGACACAAACAGATTCGAACGATTCACAATCAAAGGCATCTTAAATATTCCACTTAAATATTCTTTTTTTTTTTTTAAGATAAGTTTGAAGCTTAAGAAAACCTTCTACATCTGTGAATATAATTAAACTGCATCAATGGCAGATTTTAATACAAAATACAAGCACAGTTTCAACATTTCGTAATTATAATAAATAGTTATGTGAATCTGAATATGCATTTCTTTCCCCCTCATGCTGTCAACTTTTCCATAGCCGTTTCCTCCCACGCCTCCCTTTGCTGCTGGTTCAACTGAATGTTTGCACTTGTGGACGATTAAGGAAATTTGTTTTTATTTATTTTCCTCAGAGCAAATTTAATGAAGATAATAAACTGCTTTACAAACCCTTACATGTAGCTTCTTTTTGTCATTTCCAGCTCATCTTTAAACCATTCATGTCTATATCTAAACTTTACTTGATCATATCAGGATCAACTTTTGTTCTCTTAGCTGCCTTTAATGTCAGAGATGTAGAGAATTAAAAAGCAGCTGAAGCTAACTGTTACTTGCACTAAAAAGGCAGGTCAGTCACAGTTCAAGACTGATTAATAAAACATTTAGACAGACATGGGGAGGAGTTTTCAACTCCTCAAAACATTGAGATTACTCACACGTGTATGGGAGCATAAGAATCATAACAACAAAAAAAGTCAGTTTGCACCTTTGGTTTGTCTGTTTTGGTATCACACTCCACTTTCTCCATGGCTGTGAGCGTCTCAAATCCACCAACAACCCTGGAAACAACAAAACACAGAAGTTTTTAGGCCATCAAGGTTCAAGTTATCTCTTCCGAGGACAGAAAATATAAGGAACAGCTTTGAAGATTTGAACTGTCACGACTTCAGAAATTTTGCAGTCAGTATTACGAGCCCAAATGTTAATAACTTAGGACGGGCGCTCTGCAGCGGGGCTCTGATGCTCGGTTAGATGCTTTAATCTTTGAGAAGTTACCAGTCTACAGTCACAGAACTGAACTCTGTTCGACTCTGCAGCCGATCTAACGCTGATGCAGGGTGACGTTACTCGATCTTTACTTCCTGCTCAGTCAGAATGACGCATCAACAGGCAGTCATTATGAACATTTCTTTTTCAGGGCGATGGGTGGAAGGCAGAAGGGTTCAGTTAGAGGGCACATTTGACACCAAGGATCCATGCGCCTGATTGTTTTTTCAGCAAATTACTTAATGTCTGAGCCTGTTTACAAAACTTTAAATCCGTGTTGAGAATTCATTGAATTTACTTTTTTTCCAGAACAGTTCAGATAAATCGCTGAATATTCATTGTTATCTTAAAAAAAATATAAACTTCTAAACATCAATGCAGAGAAAGCATGAATGTGTTGAAAAGTGATTAAATAATGTGATAATTTATTGTTGGAAGACGAAAAGAAAAAGCTTGTGCATCAATTTCAAGCTGTTTCTGGTTTGTTTACTCGAAAAAATTAACCGATTAAGAGATTTCGGAAGATTTCTGTATAATTCAGAGGCAAACAGCAGATACAGGATTCAGTTGGAGAAATAAAACAGCAGTTTTAGTGTGTAAAAAGCAGAGAAAGTAATCAGTGAGCGGGTAAAAGGCTGAGGGGCCAAGAGGCCATCCTAAAGTGACTCCCCTGGTGCAGAGCGCTTTTTACAAACCACTCAGTTTGCCCCTTTCGCTGCAAACTCATCACCCAGGTGCTCCTCTGGGAGTCTCCTGCTACCATGAGTGGAGTGAAAACAAAGCATAGACATGCACATAATGCTTACAAGTAGCAGACGACAACATAGAGTCTAAGCCTCCTCTTCTTACAATGTTTGGATAATTAAACTCCTCCAGCGCCTGACTCTGAACATCTTTAATTAGCCAAAGTAGATTGGATATTTGTTCATGCAAGGGCTTTACTAAAATTATGCACTGCAGTTTTGAGCCTAACCCCCAAAATATACTGGATCCGTTTTGGTCAAACACAAATGTCATAAAAGAAGTACAAAAAACAACCTCCTGAAAAGATCTCTGTAAAAGCTGAAACAGCTTGTAATGAATGATGCAGTGCAGGCTGCTCACTATTTTGGTTAGAGCTACTCAAACTTCCCAGACAGAGAGCTCAGAAACAAAAAAGGGAAACAGCAGCTCTGTGTATCCTCTAGAGGTGTCCCGATACAACTTTTTAAATTTCCCATAAGATAACGATTTTGCAGCTTTGAGAATTAGCCGATAACGATATTGACCCGATTAGCACGAATCATACTGGCTTTTAATACATATTTTATTCTGCAGAATATTAGAAACGGCTTGATCAAGTTTTATTACTAAAACTAGGAACAAAGGCCATCAACTAAAGTTATGAAAACAACTGACCCATGTAAAAATAACCGATGAGTTACAGAAACTTTCAACAGCAGCAGAGTGTTTCTATTGGCAAGAAAATATCTGAGCATGTAGATGCAGGCAGATAAAATCTGATATTTTTTAAAAATCTGATATGTTTAAGGCTAATATTGGAATGATATCAGATATCAATATCGGATCGGGACGTCCCTCACAGAATGGATTGTGTTTATAAATCTGACAAGCATCGCGTGGTCTCGGGATTTCTGGCATATACTCGATCTCACGAGCAGTAGGTTGACCGACTTGTTGCAGTAACAGTTTTTTG
Organism: Cyprinodon tularosa; assembly: GCF_016077235.1. Classification (NCBI taxonomy): domain Eukaryota; kingdom Metazoa; phylum Chordata; class Actinopteri; order Cyprinodontiformes; family Cyprinodontidae; genus Cyprinodon; species Cyprinodon tularosa. The sequence continues at coordinate 160,846 of NW_024039619.1, read as the reverse complement.
TTTTGTTTTTTGGGGGGAGTTGGGGGGGTTGTAATTAGGGCTGGGTATTGTTCAAAAATTTTCGGTTCCGGTACCAATACCGATACCTTCACTTCGATATCGGTTCCTGAACGATACTTTTTTAGATACCAGTTTTAAAATATCAATTCGAAGAAAAAGAAAATTACACAACATAAAAAAGTACAAATCTTGAGTTTTATTTTAAGCTCTGATTTTTCCATTTACATTTTTCCTCTTATATAAAAAAAAAATGTCAGTGTCTAATATTCACTGTTACATTGTGAGGACCTTTTTACTTAGCAGTTTTCCTTCAGAAAAATTACCATGTCTGACAAACAAGCCCGTTGAATGGGATCCTATTGACGGTGCACCGCTGGTATGGGGGGGTCTGAGCGGCTCCGACGGAAATATTGGAAGGCAGGATGAACTGACTGCACTGATTAAGTTTTCAGGTGGATTTTTCCACTTAAAAACATAATAAAACTACTTTATTCCCACTGATCACAGCAAATATAGCTGCAAGGCAAATAAAGGATAGAGTAGCTCCGCCCAAGGCGCGTCAGACCCACTTTTCGACCGCGCAGCCAGAGCAGCAAAGCTGCTTCATCCGCGCGTCAGAAGCTGTTACAAGCAGCAAAAAGGAAGCAGCAGACGTGATTTTGCTGCTCCTGCTGCATCCAGTTTGAAAGCAGCATGATTCACTCCGCTCTGGCTTTGCACTGCCCACGGGCTGCTGAGAGGAGGATGGTCGCCCCGGCTGCGGTCCACTCTTCTTGCAGTCAAACACCGAGCAACTTTCTGCTCTTAAATTGTTTCCGTGCACGATGTATTGCATTGCGCACTATTAGCATCAGTCTTAATAAAGTGAAGCCGCACTTTTGACCTGGGGGGCATTTTAAAGGGGTTCCATGACGCTCGCACCAGTTCACAACAGATACACATGAACCCTGGCTGTAGGCGTGACCACCTGTGTATTTTTCCTGGATAACGCAATCACATTAAGTGTTACAGCCAATCACCGAAACTTGGTACCGAAAGACGAGGCATGTTTCGATACTCTGTAGAACCGAAGCATTTTGGTCGGTACCATAAAAGAACCGAAGTTCGGTACCCAGCCCTAATTGTAATACCATTCAGATTTAAGAAAGGCTTCTGACGTTCAGTATTTGAAAAAAAAAAAAATTATTTCAGTATATTTATTTGTAAAGTGTCTCAAGGACCTTTACAGAGTCAGATAATTCAAATCATCCAGTCAGATTGGTTAAAATGTTTCTATCCAAGTAAACACAGGGGACTAAATCAACTTTACCCGATACCCTCCTCCTGGATGAACATGTAGCAGAAGTATAAATTCTAGGGGTATGCAAAATAATCGTCATGATGATGCATCGTGATTCTAATTTTCGTGATCTACTGCATCGATTCTTGGAGCCAAGTATCGATTATTAATATAAATAAAATTGCATGAATGGTTGGCGAACATCAGCCAAAAACAAGTGTAATACAACTTCCAGTCCAGTAGATGTCGCTGCGGATGTGTTGACGCACGCTGCCTTGTGTCACAAGCATTTCCGGCCACGGGATACTGTGCCGAGTCTTTCAGAAACAAAACATGGAGGAGAAAATATTGCAATGCATCGCAATAATTCAAGTATCGTGATGCATCGTGATAGAATCGCATTGTGGCATATGAATCGTGATTCGAATCGAATCGTGACATATTTGGCAATACCCACCCCTAATAAATTCCCTTGCAGTGTGTTGCTAACTCTGCAGCAATTCCTTCCAGTGGAGAGAAAAAAAACTCAATTTTAACAGGAAGTAACCTCCAGCAGAACCAGGCTCAAATTAGGCACTAACTTCACATAGCTACTCCACAGAATCTCGATGTGGGGAGGATGTTTGAAGAATAGTCTTTAAACTTTTAATGTTCCCAGCTTTCAGCTTTGAGCATCATTTTGCAAAACACACATAACTGCTCAGGAATCTACTTAGGAAAATTTTGCGAAAGCAAAAATAATTGAATGAGTCAAAAATAGATTTTTTTTAAAATGGAAATGCTTCAAACAATCTGCAGCAGATCAAAGTTGGTATTTCTGTTTTATCAAATCCACTCACTGGAATGCGTACAGGATCTAACATTTACCAAAAACTGCAGATTGTGTCAAACACACCGTAAAGTATTTTTAAAAGCAAGCATTTTGCAACCAAGAAGGTTTTAGGTCTGAATCATTTTTTTTAAGAACAAGTCACTTAAGAGCAACATGAATATTTTTAGCTCGAATCGACATGAGGTTTTCCTCTAAATAAAAATGACCATTTTAACTTACACTTAGCTCAGGGAGGCATGCATCTGCTGAGATTTTTATCAGTTTAGACGTGGAGTCAGACTGAGAGAAATTACATTACAGATCATCTGTTTGGCTGCTTGCACAAAGGAATCAAAAATATACTGAGGAGTAATATGAGCCAGAGAAAAAAAAAGACTGCTAAAATAAAAAAAACCTATTTGCAGCAGACTGATACATGTGTCAGATTTTGTAACAGCTGAGTCAGTCTGCTTTTAAAGGCGACAGTTCTGAGTAACAGACAGGGAGAAGTTGATGGGTATAAAAGTGGAGGCATACCTTCCGAACACCGTGTGCTTCCTGTCAAGGTAATTACATGACCGGAACGTGATGAAGCTGAGAAAAGAGATGGAGAATTTAAAATGTTAGATTATTTCAAAAACTAAACAAATGAACTGATTTTCCTGAATACTCCCCCACACACATTTTTAATAGTGTATTAAACAACAAATCTGAACTATATCAATCATTGAAGCTGATAAAGTTTCTTCTTGCTTCTTCTATACCATGTAAGATATGGCAGATAAGCATGTTTAGAAAGTTCTTAAAGGGGAACGCTATTTTTTTTTTGTTTTTTTTTCTTTTACATTGGCCTCTTGATTTTACGTTATTACATCATGTTCTGAGTTTTGTGTCATTTGGAGCTGTTCTGAAGATATTCTGTTAAGTTATATCAAAGTAACGTCTTCCTATGGTCAAAGACTTGAAGGCACAAACTAAACTGTTCATAATTTATTCTTTATGATACTCCAGCATTCATAATTTTTGCCCATAGGAAGACGTTACCTGGATATAACCTAACGGAATATCTTCAGAACAGCTCCAAATGACATAAAACTCATATGGGTGAGTAGTATATGATGTAATAACATAAAATCAATGGCCCCATGGGAAACCCCCCCCCCCCCCACCAAAAAAAAAAACGGCGTTTCCCTTTAATTCCTTTGTAAATGAAAAAAAAAATAAAATAAAAAAAAGAGACTGGCTGAAGTTAGCAATATAGGATTTCTTACAACTGGGATTTGTTGGTGTTGGGACCAGAGTTGGCCATGCTGAGGATTCCCCGGCCAGTGTGAGACAAGTTGGGCCGAAACTCGTCTTTGAATGGTTTCCCCCAGAAGGACTCGCCACCTGGGAATTTGGCGGGTGGATAAAGGAAGGAGGAGACGAGAGAAAACATGGAAAAATATGACATGAGATTTGGAAGCAAACTCTAGTTTGAGAAAACGTTTTATTTTATTATTACAACAAACAGATGCAAACACAGCTTAATAACACTAAAATGTTAAATTTCAGCACTATGTATTTTGAAAGCACAAACCACTGAGTGTTTTTTAATGCTCCTCTTAAATCGCGTCTTGCTAAGATGTGATAGTTTTCAAATGCACTTCTGTAGTTGAAGCATCAATATTTATTAGCACCAAAAATCTTTTAGCAACAACATATTAGAGGATGTCATAGCTGGAAAAACAGGCAGCAGCAATGTTGGAAAAAAGATGGAGAAATGTTTGTACTTTTTTTGCTCTCCAGCTATAGGTTTCCTATTTCATCTAAACTAGATCATCAGATTTGTTTGCTTGGAGAAATTAAAGTGGTTAAACCTCTATCGGTGGGTGTTATAAAACCGAGAGCCACAGCACCTTCTGCAGATGTATGAGCCCCCAGCTGTGTAGGTTTTAAAATTGAACTTGATGTCCCAATCATCTAATAAACTTAAAGTAAACAAGTAAATGCTCTGGGATCTGCAGCCATTTAAATCTTATATGAGGAGGAGGATAGACACCGATATATACCCTCTCCATCTACAGGCTTTTGCCACCTTTTGTTTCTTTCAAATACATGTGAAGAATACTTCATTTTTATTCAAATAATAGTTATTTGCAGAGAAGAACTGCTCATTGTAAAACATATTTATTAATTAGCTATTTTAAAAACAACTAATAAATGGCTATGAGATAAAAAGGGAGATAGAAAAACAGACCAGCTTTTTTTGGACACAAAACCTTTAATTAGCTGAAAACAACAACTCAAAAGGCAACCCTATATAGACTTGCTTGTTCTCCTGATGTACGTCAACATAAACAACAACGTTTGATGCCTTTACTTTTTATTGAAGCAGCAGAAGTTGTCAATTTGTTGGACGATTGTCCCCATCACCAATTAATCTCTGATTTGGTCAATTCTCACGCTATCTTATCTAATCATATTATTGTTTATTTAACATGTACATCTAGCCTTGTTTGTGACGTGATTTAACCTGATGAAAGCATTCATTTTATCTTGTACAGCAGATGTCCCAACTTCTAACAGCAACCTGATAAACAGGAACGATTACTCTCTCACACAGCAGATGGCTCAGTTCTAGTTTGTTCTTTTAGTGTCTCAGCTGTGGAATAAGTCAGCAGGGTTATCAGAGCAAAGTTTTGCTCTGTCCAGGAAAATATAGATGCATTACGGAAGGGTTGCTGTCATCGTGGTAAACCAAAAGTATAGGTCGTTTCAAACAAACCATGTGTCCAGTTCTTATTCGCTTTGTCAAGTTAATCATTAGGGTTACAACACATCTTTCATATCTTTTCCCCCTTTATTTATTTAATTTAATAAAAAAAAAAAAAACTGATGTTAGTGATATTCTTGATTATCTGAAACATTTGTGTTGAAAACGCACAAACAATGAAAATCTATAATACTTTTATAGACACTGTATACAGTCTTAAAAACAGAAGTAAAATATCTCATCTTTATTGACTTTTCAAATTATCAACTGTGTTTAAAAAGCACATATTTTATGTTAAAAATCAAAGATTGTAGTTTAAAGCATTAACTTCAAAATATAAAACACCAAATTTTTGTATAAATTCAAATATTTCTACAAGTTTCTATATTTCTATCCTTAAAGCTACAGTGTGTAATAATTACAGGGATATACAGTCAGAAATGTAATATATTATACATAACTGTTATTTATCATCATCTACGAGCTCAGCCTCTTAACCTTAATATTTGCGTTGCCTTAGAATTCGTTATTTATAATTACATAGGAGCGGGTCTCGCAGCCATGGAGGCAGACATCTTTGCGCTACGGCAGCGCAGAGCCAACAAACTAGTGATTGCGAGATCGCCAAAACGTCACAACAATGTAGAAAAAATAACGGGTATATTTATTATCCTAAGTCTACATGAAATCTATACCCTACACAGACTAATGAAATACCATCTGTAAAATTATCTATGTAAACAAACCTCATCACTTGAGAAGGTAGGTGATGCGGACGTTGTGGAAGACATTTTGTCCCGTAACGCTCGCCGTACTGTTGGGGGGGAGAAGCGATGGGGGGGAGGTATTCATGTTGCTGCAGTCTGCAGTCTGACCGCTAGATGTCGCTAAAAGTTACACACTGTAGCTTTAAGTTTTTTTTTTTATTATTCTAGTCTACAGTATAACTCATTTTGATGAGTTCAATAAAAATATTACATCAGCAGGACACTTGGGGTCATAATGTGTTGGATAAAAGTGCCATTGTTCTAAAAGCATTGTTCTTTAAGCGATAGTATAAAATGTATTGTTCATCAATACAATTCATTGAAACATTTTCTCGAGTGCAAAATTATGACTCCTTTACATGTTGGAAATGTAAAAAGGATGGAATAAATTGCGGAAAAAAAAACATGTATTCAATATGACCTAAAATAGAGAAACTGGCCTGACAGTTGAGCAACTGATGATTTTAACATGGCTTCCTGCAATGAACAGATTTATAATCCCAGAGCCTACAATGCTTTTAGTGACTCAGCTCAACTATAAATGTCTAAAATTTGTATTAGCTAAAATAATGTGTCATTTATTTATATCATTAAAACTCCAAAGATGTATGATGTTGTTTTATTAAAGTAAAAAAAAACAACAACAACAACTATCAGCTCTCAGAGCCTTCAGCTGTAAGTCATTATCCAAACCGCGTTCATCATTAATGATTGTCATGATGAGCATAGAGGAATACACACTACAGGAGACCCTCGACTCCCAACTGGGAGAGAGGATCTGTTTCCCTGAGGTGTCCTCCCACCAGCTAGAGTACATGCAATCAAACTATATGTTAACATATACCAATAATATTTATTGACTGTTTAGATTTGCACCAGCATAAACAGACAAACTAGTGCTGGGGGACTTCTGCAGCCAACAGGCCTTCCTGGTGACCTTCCTGCATAATTTATCAGCAAATTGACATTTTAACTGCTTGTGACAGGGTTTTAAAATGACAGAGGGGGAGAGGATATGAAATACAAAGCGTTAAACAGTCCATCAGACAAAATCTCTCTTTAATTACTTGCCCCAATTAAGCATGATCATCCCACACACTGAGTCTGCCATGAGACATCTCTGCTGATTAAAATGAACACATAGGAGTATGAGCTTCTAGTTCTAAACTTGGACGATGCGTCACAAGTCTAATTTACAATTCAGAGGTATAAACTTGTCTGTTTCACCAAAGCATCTGGTCCTGAAGGGTTTGAGATGAATAACGCACTTCTGCGCCTTGGGAAGGAACTTAAGCTAAAGTAAGCAGTTTGCTGAATAGGTTCCCTTCTAATTTATGCAACAAAGAGAGGTTCATTTTCAGGGTGTGAACGGATCCATAAAGTTTGCTTCTTTTTCACTCAGAATTGTTTCTCTAAGAAGTACCATATGCAGATGTGACAACAACAAGTGATTCCCTAAAGTATAAATATGAGTGTAGGCAATATTTTGCACAGGAATTTATTTTGGGTTATCAGAGTATGGAATGGCTTAGCAGAAAAATACACCAATCTTTTTCATTGTAATTTATAAAAAAACAGAAAAAATATCTGTGTCTTCAAAATGTTAGACCCAATAATACCAACTGATAATGGCTGATGGCCTGAAAGGGGGGGATGGCATTATCTAGTATGTGGACAACCTTGTTTTGCATGTAAATTATAGGTCTGAGTGAAGAATCGCATGCAGGGTTCCTCAAGGCTCCGTTCTGGGGTCACTTTTATTCTAGATCCGTATACATTTTATTTTTCATCTTACCGTATTTTCACGACCATAAGGCGCACCATACTAAAAGGCGCAGTCTCAGTTATGTGTGCCATTTCTGTATTTAACACACACATAAGGCGCACCGGACTATAGGGCGCGTTTTTTATATACAGGTACATGTCCTCTACTACCTTTAAATAGCTCTACTGTGTATTTAAAAATACAGCGGGCCCAAAACTGAGTATGACTGTGCTTTATTCATGTATTTATTACAAAGTATTAATCAAACCTGCGAGCTGGCCATGAGACAGACACATCGCAGATGACACAGCGCTGTGATTACAGTGATCCCTCGCCACTTCACTAATCGCGGATTCGCTATTTCGCGGATTTTCATAATGCATTTTTTTTTTTTTTTTGCATTGTGCTCTGCATTCTGATTCGATAAAAACTCACTCCCGCTTCTTGTATCAAAACATGCTACGAATTGTGCTATCATTTTGTCGTCTCGTGCAGTTGTGTACGTACATAAAACAGCTTGGCAAATTTACATTAAGTTGGCCAAATTATCTTGTAATTTCGAACATCTCCTAAACCCATAATGTCGACGAAACGGCCTGGACCGACAAAAGCACCTGCGGATGGGACCAAACGGCGGAAGATGCTACCTATCTCAGATAAAGTTAAACTTCTGGACATGCTAAGGGAAGGTAAAAGCTATGCAACCGTTGCTCGCCATTACGGAATCAATGAATCTTCCGTTCGTTACATAAAGAAGGAGGAAAAAAACATAAGGACGACAGCAGCAGTCAATTTTAATACGAATGCAAAAAGGGTTGTAACTGTCCGCAACAAGACCATGGTACGGATGGAGACGGCATTAGCTCTGTGGATTAATGACTGCAGGAAAAAAAACATAACCCTGGATACAAACGTTATCTGCACAAAAGCGAGAATGCTGTATGAAAACTTTGCTGTCAGTGACGGGGAAGAGGGAGAGGATGCCGGGCCCTCAGCAAGTGCTGCTGACAAAGTGCCAAGCGCATTTAATGCAAGCAAGGGCTGGTTTGAAAAGTTTAAGAAACGCTTTGGACTTAAAAATGTTTGTCTGCACGGTGAGATGGCGTCTGCGGATACCGCTGAGGCAGAAGCCTTCGTGAACAATAAATTCAAGGCGATCATTGAGGAGGGGGGATATAAGCCCGAACAAGTTTTTAACATGGATGAGACTGCCTTATTTTGGAAACGAATGCCCTCCCGCACCTTCATCATGCAGGAAGAAGCCAAAGCCCCAGGATTTAAAGTTCACAAAGACCGTTTGACCCTGGCTATGTGCGGAAATGCCGCAGGTTTCATGATTAAACCGGGGCTGATTTACAGGTCTAAAAATCCCAGGGCGCTGAAAAACAAAAATAAGGATGATTTGCCTGTTTACTGGATGTACAATGCAAAGGCTTGGATGACAAAAGCGCTCAATCTGGATTGGTTCAAAAACTGTTTCATCCCAGAGGTCAAGTGTTATTTGAGAGGAAAGGGACTGGACTTTAAAGTGCTTCTGCTCCTTGACAACGCCGGAGGTCACGGTAATGATTTGGCATATGATGGTGTGCAAATCGAATTTCTGCCGCCAAACACTACATCCCTGATTCAGCCAATGGACCAAGGAGTCATCCATGCTTTCAAGGCTCTCTATACGCGCAACACCCTGCAACATCTTGTTGACGCTATGGACTCGGATCAAGATTTCTCACTGAAGGACTACTGGCGTGGATACACCATCGCATCGTGTCTCCAAAACATTCAGAGGGCCATTCAGGAAATGAAAACGGAAACTCTGAAGGCCTGCTGGAAAAAACTATGGCCAGAGGCAGTGCAAAACGCAACCGGAGGCTCGCTTGACGAGGTCCACCACTCTGCCGTAGAAACAGCTGTGAATCTGGCTAAACAGATTGGAGGAGACGGCTTTAATGACATGAGTCCGGATGACATAAACGCCCTGATTGATGGAGACGCACAGCCGCTGACCGATGCAGAGCCGGCAGAAATGACAAAGCCACAAAGCGACGATGAAAGAGATGAGGGAGAAGAGGACACGAGAGATGAGGAGGAAGGACTAATGGTTGGTCGCTTAGCAACCATGGTGCGAATGGCCACTGAACTTAAGCGAGTAGCTGAGGAATGGGACCCTTTGATGAGCCGTTCATTACAGTTCTCCAACGTAATCGATGGTGGCATGTCGGTGTACAAGGATCTTTTTGCAAAGAAGAAAAAAGAGCGACAACAGCCGCTTATCACTATGTTCTTCTCCCGAACAAACACACCTGCACCGCGGGCTTCAGAAGAAGAGAACACTGCAGAGCGCAGTCAGGATGCAGCGGCCCAGTCTGAAGAGCAGTGAAACGGCCTACACGTGAGTCACTGTATTTGTATACTGTACATGTAATAGTTGCTAATTGTAAAAAAAAAAAAAAAAAAAAAAAAAAGTTTTCTATTTCGCGGATTTCACTTATCGCGGGTCATTTTCGGAACGTAACCCCCGCGATAAACGAGGGATCCCTGTACTCCTAAATTAACTTAAAATCCTGAAACCTGCCGACGGAATATGTTCGCTTTTATTGCCGGTATCCTGGTGCCTGCATTTTAAAATATTTAGATGAAAAACACCTGCCAGCCGCCGCGGTGAGGCGGCTGTTGCAGGGATTTCTACTGTCGGCGCACCGCTGGTATGTGGGGGTCTGAGCGCCTCCGACAGAAATAGATAATCTGGATGAACTGACTGCAATTAAGTTTTCAGGTGGCCTTTCTCACTTAAAAACATATTAAAACTACTTTATTCCCACTGATCACAGCAAATATAGCTGCAAGATTTAGATTATTTAGATGAAAAAACACCTGCCAGCCACCGCGGTGAAGAGGAGGAGACCCGCCCAGAGGCTGCTGTTGAATTAAGTTTTCAGGTAGAAAAATAGAGCGGGAGCAAAACTGAGTATGTTTGTGCTTTATTCATGTATTTATTACAAAGTATTAATCAAACCCATCAAAGTCATCATCCTCTGTTTCTGAATTAAACAGCTGCGCTAAATCAGACATGCCAATTTCCCCTTCTTCGCTGTAAGAGTCACTTTCCGTGCAGCGCGGCTCCTCAGAAATAATGCCTGCTTTTGCGAAAGCTTGAACAACAGAGCCAGCAGACACGTTAGTCCAAGCATCTACAATCCATCCGCAAACGGTGGCGTAACTTGCCCGGCGCTGCCTTCCACTTATCCTGAAACTGTGGTCTCCGTCTGTCATCCATCGCTCCCACGCCGCTCGCAGCCTTACTTTGAACGGCCGCTTCACACCGATGTCGAGCGGTTGAAATTCCTTTGTCAGACCCCCGGGATAACGGCGAGCACAGCGTTCATTTGATTCACCTTTTTTTTTCCCCACATCGGCTGTGAGATGGGCACGCAGCGATGGTGATGCGTGGAAAAAAGCACCTGGTCTCCTCACATACACCTGCCTTTCATCATCTCCTCATCCATCCAGCCTTTTTCATTTGCGTTAATATCATGTGTCATCAGAGCGCTGTGTCTGTCTCGCTGTCAGCTCCCAGATCAGCTTCTCTGATTGGTTGATGCGGCGCGTCCAGCAGCAAAACTTCAATTTTTCCATCTCGAGCAGCAGCAGCGCGTTGGCGGTGCGTCAGATACTTAAACGCTCCCGAGGCTCTGCGCCTGCTGCTCAAAACGCACTGCGGGACCTTTTGCTGCACCTATACGCGCGTCAACCATTGACTTAGCATGTAAACTCGCTGCTTCTGCTGCACCTGCTGGGTCCGGTTCACACCGATGTCGAGCGGTTGAACAGCGAGCACAGCGTTAATTTGTTTCCCCATGTTTTTCACATCAGCTGTGAGATGGGCACGCATGGAGTCACAGATTAACAGCGATGGTGATGAGTGGAAAAAAAAACACCTGGTATCTTTACATTCAGCCACTCTTTCATCATCTCCTCAATGAGGTGGTCTCAAAAGTCGCAGTTACAACACACATAAGGCGCACCGCACCAAAGGGCGCACCGCACATTTTGAGGGGAAAAAAAGACGTTTAAGTGCGCCTTATAGTCGTGAAAATACGGTAATTTTTAAGTGGATTTTGTGTTATCCACTTCAAGGGTATACCACACGCAAAATAGAGAACATTGGTTTATGTTCTTGAAATCGTTCCCCCCCAGCCTGCGCTGCTCCCATCACTATTGACTGATGCTGCCAACTTTATCTGTTTTAGCCAACAGAAAACTAAAATGTGCTGAAATTACAGACCTGTTTAGTGAGGCTGGCTACAAACTGACTAAGATTCATATCTTCCCTTACATGTCTTCCATATTGTGCTCCACTTATTATGAAAGACGCCATATCCACATTGCACTTCCTTGGTCCAACTTACTGTTGAATTCACTTGGTTTTTTGGTTTTTTTTAATTGTTGCATTTTACTCTGGCATATTTAAAAAAAATAATAATAATAGTAAAAATCACTCAATCTTTATGCCAGAGATGAGCGCTGTCCATCAGGCTAAAGGAGCCAATGGGACTTACTCCATCAAGTATAAATCCTTTATTTGTGGTAGAGATAAAAAAGCACATATGATGAAGGCTCAATCCAAACTGCTTAGACTGTAGCTCCTAACTTCTGTTCCTAGCTTCTATCCCTTCACCTTTCACAGGGCCAACAATAAGAACATTACCCAGGGTAGGAAAGGAGCTCCCAACTGCTGTGTTGAATCCAGACAGCCTTCATCCTTATGATTTCGTTCACCATAATAAAACCCAATATATGTTGCTAAAGTCCATCAGGTGGGCTGCAGCCATACAGTCTGTTTCACAAAGGATTTGCTCCTAGATGTGGCTAGGGTCGTCTGGGGATGCCTGTGCTAATTGCATCGACACTATGAAGCATGCAGCTTCCTGGTCCCAACTCCTTCCAGACTACTATTTAGAAAAAGCTTACTATCGCACCCGCAGACCGCCTTTGCAGTGGCTCAACCATTTTTACTGATTCAATGTATTCGAGTCAGAGTCTGTGTGAATGAGAGCTACACAGAGGAAGGAGAAGCAGCACTTCAGAAATAATCCCAAAAGCAGTAGCCAACATTGTTTCCTTTAAAAAACCAGCAGAATGAACAAAGAATCTATCAAAATCAATAAAACATCTCATAAAGGGACATTTCAGCTAAGGGGGGATATTAAGCTGCTCACTGGCATGCAAGTAGTGAAAATATACCTTCATATATCTTCTTGCTATAGTGGGTTTGAGATCTGTTTTATCATCTTGATGCAATTTTAGCTAATAACTTTATCAAAATGAATGATGAAGCACTGATAGATTATGAGAAAAGTAACATTCTTGCTTCTCTCCCTTCTTTTCATACTTTGAGCAGCTTATTTTTCCAATAGACACTATCTTAATGTATTGTAATATTTGTGTGAACAGTATATTTCATAAATAAATCTCTAGTAGGGTTTCCTTGACAACCACTTTCCCTCCCAAACAAAAACTGTGACCGTCTCTCCAAAAACCAAATTCTCTATGAGTAGTTAAAGGCTGGTAAGCATTGTCTTTTACGTGATTGCTCTCTTAGATGTAAGCTTTATTTGATTTTTCAAAACATGACAATATATCCTCTGGACTGGAGTTTCAAGGCAAGAAAACCTCTTCTTTTTGTAACTTTGTATCGTCCACCAGGTCCTTACTCTGAATTTTTAGATGAGTTTTCAGAGTTCCTTTCTGATTTGGTATTAAATATTGACAGGGTCATTATAGTGGGAGATTTTAACATCCATGCTGACAATGAAGGCGATAGCTTAAGAGCAGCCTTTAATGCTATCTTAGACACTATTGGCTTTGTTCAGAGTGTGAGTGGTCCCACGCATTCTCATCTTCATACTTTGGACCTTGTGCTGACATACGGCATAGAATGTGAAGAAATAACAGTATTTCCTCACAACCCTGTCCTCTCTGACCACTTTCTAATAACCTTCAGGATTACTTTAACAGAGTTCTCCTCCCCCAAAAGAAGGTTCAATTTTAGTAGATCTTTATCAGATAGTGCAGTTATAAATTTTAAAGAATCTGCTTCACTTTCTCTCTCCTCTGTGTCGCTGAGCAGTGCTGCAGAGTGCAAAAGCATAGCTTATTCCCCTTCACAGGTTGATGATTTTGTTGATGGGGTTGCTAGTTCTCTGCGTATTGCCTTAGACAACGCAGCTCCTTTGAAAATGAAAACCGTTAAAAATAGAAAGCTTGCTCCTTGGTTTAATGCAGAGCTGCGTACTTTGAAGCAAAATGCTAGGAAACTGGAGAGAAAATATCGCTCCACAGGCCTGCGGGAGTCCTTCCTAGTCTGGAAAAATGGTTTACTGCTGTATAAGAGGACCCTTTGTAAAGCGAGAGCAGCATACTTCTCCTCATTAATAGAGGAGAATAAGAATAATCCTAGATTTGTTTTTAATACAGTTGCCAAACTCACCCAGAGCCATAGCTCTGTTGAACCGTCCATTCCACCTGCTCTTAGCAGCAATGATTTTATGGGATTCTTTATAAATAAGATTGATCTTATTAAAAATAAGATCATAAGCACTCCTCTATCCGCGATTGTACCTGAGGTAGTCATGGAATCTGAACCGGGTTTAGACTGCTTTGATCCAGTTGAACTTTCTGAATTAGCAAAATTATTGTCTTCATCTAAGCCTTCAACTTGTATGTTAGATCCAGTTCCAACCAGGTTATTTAAGGAGGTATTCCCTTTGATCTCCTCCTCCATTTTAGATGTGATTAATCTATCTCTGTTACAGGAATATGTACCTAAAGCTTTTAAGGTTGCTGTAATTAAACCTCTGCTTAAGAAACCGTCTCTTGACCCAGATGACTTGGTCAATTATAGACCTATATCCAATCTTCCTTTCTTATCCAAAATTCTTGAGAAAGTAGTTGCCAAACAAGTTTGTGATCACTTGCACCATAATGAACTTTTTGAAGAGTTTCAGTCTGGCTTTAGAGCTCATCATAGCACTGAAACAGCTCTGGTGAAAGTCACTAATGATATTCTCATGGCCTCAGATAATGGACTTGTATCTGTGCTCGTCCTGTTGGATCTTAGTGCTGCATTTGATACAGTTGACCACAATATTCTTTTACAAAGACTTGAATATTTTGTTGGAATTAAAGGAACAGCACTAGACTGGTTTAAATCTTATCTATCTGATCGAATTCAGTTTGTTCATGTTAATGATAGATCTTCAACACGCTCAAAGGTTACCTGTGGAGTACCACAGGGATCAGTGCTAGGACCAATTCTCTTTACTTTATACATGCTCCCAATTGGTAGAATTATTAGACAGCATGGGATTAATTTCCACTGTTATGCTGATGATACCCAGCTATATCTGTCTATAAATCCAGATGAAGCTAACCCATTACATAGATTACAGGCATGTCTTGAAGACATAAAAACCTGGATGACTCTTAACTTTCTGCTTCTGAATGCAGACAAAACAGAAGTTATAGTCTTTGGACCAGAGTCTCTGAAAAAGAAACTGATTAGCCAGTCACTTCATTTGGATGGGATTAAACTGATTTCAGATAATAAAGTAAAAAATCTTGGTGTTATTTTTGATCAGGACCTGTCATTTAAATCCCATATCAAAGAGGTTTCTAGAATTTCCTTCTTTCATCTGAACATTGCAAAAATTAGAAATATCCTGTCCAGGGGTGATGCTGAGAAACTAGTCCATGCATTTGTTACTTCAAGGCGGGACTATTGTAATTCTTTACTATCAGGAAGTCCACAAACTGTAGTTAAAAGCCTTCAGCTGATCCAAAATGCTGCAGCCAGAGTTCTAATGAAAATTAAAAAGAGAGATCATATCTGGCCTATCCTGGCTTCTCTTCATTGGCTTCCTGTTAAATCCAGAATAGAATTTAAAATCCTCCTTCTCACATATAAAGCCTTAAATGGCCAAGCTCCATCTGATATCAGAGATCTGATTGTTCCTTATGTTCCTAACAGAGCACTTCGCTCTCAATCTGCAGGTTTACTAGTGGTTCCTAGAATTTCTAAAAGTAGAATGGGAGGCAGGTCTTTTAGTTATCAGGCTCCTCTCCTGTGGAACCAACTACCAGTTTTAGTCCGTGAGGCAGACACCCTGTCTACTTTTAAGGCTAGACTTAAAACTTTCCTTTTTGATAACGCTTATAGTTAGAGTGGCTCAGGTTATCCTGAGCTATCTCTATAGTTATGCTGCTATAGGCTTAGACTTTTGGAGGACATAGGGACCCCCATTTCATCATTCTGCTTCATTCTCTCTCTGTTCTCCTATTCTGCAGAATCTGTTAGTTCAATCTCTAACCTTCTGCTCTCTCTGCTTTTCCTCAGAGTAGCTTTGCCTCGTCTGTTCCTGTTTGGCTGTGACGTCATCCTGGAAAGAAACATCAGCTGTGCTGCTTCCATCAACACCCTTGTTTATAGATGTTGGAGATCGGCCTGTTTTCCAGTGTGGTCCTGTTTCTCTGACCGCAACTGAGTGGATGTGCTCTCTTCGTCCTCTGGCATGGGAGCTGCCTTGGAGCTTGTCTGCCTGGCTGTGTGTTTCCTGGACGGGGCCGCCTTTTACAGCTGCTTTTTGTATCTCTGCTTCTGTCTCCTTGAACCCCAGTCGGCCTCGGCAGATGGCCGCTCACACTGAGCCTGGTTCTGCTGGAGGTTTCTTCCTGTTAAAAGGGAGTTTTTCCTCTCCACTGTCGCTACAAGCATGCTTAGTGTGAGGGATTGTATTTGAGTCAATGAGTCAATGCAATCAACTGGTTTTCCTTAGATAGAAAACTTTGTATCGATTTGACTGTATGATCTGGTTGAACTGTAAAGTGCCTTGAGATTACATGTGTTGTGAATTTGGCGCTATATAAATAAACTGAATTGAATTGAGTGTGTTTCTGTATTGTATAAAATCTTTTTAGCATGAGGAGAAAATGCCTAGACGACTAATGGTAACAGTCCAGATGTGCAGATCAATGTAAATAACAAAACTTGATATTTCAGCATCACTCTATGACCACTGAATATGTTCTGTCAACCAGGGTTAAAGCATACTTATCAATACTTTATGTTTTAAGCTTAATGTTAAAAGACAAATACAATGGTTTTGGTCTCATAATGATAAGAGATCTGCACTCAACTAGTGTTGATACAGATTAGGCTACAGAGCACCTAGGTATTGTTATGAACTGAGACCTTATAATAAAAAACTGAAATGTTAGAACTGTAAATATACATTCATATGTTTATATTACTGTTTTTATGTATTGTTTTTACTGTTTTCAACGCTGCACTTTAAAAAAAATGAAGAGAGAGTGGTTCTTAACGAAATTTCTTTTTTGTTTACATTTGTGTATACAAAATGGCAAAATAAATCTGTCTAAGTCCCTAAGTCTGTCTAAGTCTTAACTTTATTCACAAAGTCAATTATGAAATCAGCTTTCTACCATCTTAAAATATTGCAACATATTTCTTTTTGTCAAAATAGAAAATACTTTTAATTTCAGAGATTTACTTAGAGGTAAAAGATCTTAACCTGTATCAAAAAAGCAAAGAAATAATAATAGAGAAGAAAAGGCTGCTGCAGCTCATCCAAAATACTGTCTTGTTTTTGAACAACACCAGGAAAATGGATCATATAACAGGAATCCAGAAATTTCTACTCTGACTTCCTGTTTGTGAAAGGAAATAATTCACATTTTTGGCAAGATAAAGAATTGTTTTGTTCTTAAAAACATGTCACTGTTAAACATCAGGTCTGAAGCATGTAGACCTCTTAGACCATTACTGACTTCATCACTCAGTGTTGAGTATAAAGTCAGATTTCTTGGTTGTTGTTTTTTTGATCGAATAGAGTCACAACGCTCTTTGTTTTTTTGTTTTTGCTCTTTTTCTTTTTAAACACAGCTGTCAAGATGTTTTTGCCAGGCACTGGTTTGTTATTATAAGTCAGCAACCAGTCTGTATGTAACATCAGTAAATACTTGGAACTTGTGTTTCTTCTGGCTAAAAGTCAAAGCCTCAAATGGTCCAAGCAGATGCAACTGGTTCACAAACAGGTTCTGGAACATCCCTGGAAAGGCTTAAAGAAATTATATCCGTGTAAATTCCTTTCTATGTCATAGCCAAATCTGGATATTTTTTCCTCAGTAAGTCCAATGATCAGATGTCAGGTGGTGGCAGCTGTTCCAGTCTTGTTTTTCTTTATGGTAAAAATGAACTGAATTCTCAGATATGGGATTTAAAAACCCAACCTGGATTCTATTAGTTTTAGCACATGCTTTAATCATTTTCCTGGAAATATTTCTCACGATGAATCACCCACAAAAAAGGGGTGAGATCATCAAATCTCAAATGACGCATAAAATCCTCTGTGCAGCATTTTGAAGAGGAGGGATTCTAGAAATATCAGTAAATTGTCTTCATTTACTCTCCAGCAATATAATACATCTGCATATAAAGACACACACACACACACACCGAGCCCATAAACCAGCTTTTTTGAATCTCACAATATTTAGATGTATGAATTTCTCCACAAACGTATCATCTTCTAAATATTACATCATCAATGTATCATCAATCAATCAAAACATTTAACTAGACAGTATTTCAGAAACATCTGTAAGCTTATTAACTGTTTCAATTCTGCAAAACTAACGTAATTTATGTGTAAAATACACCATTAAGCAGTCCTTCCACTTTCTTATTGAATGAAATGGCTCCAGGGGCTCTATTAATAGTCTTTGCTATTAACCATTAAGAGGTCTTTTAATATCTTTATGCATTCATCCCTGGGGATAAGAAACGACCTCTTTCCAAAAGCTGCTGTGAAATAATGTATATGTTCTCAAAGGTATACTAATTCAGAAAGATGTAAATATCCTTTGAGGTAGAAAACGTATAATAGAAAGGTAACTGTGAACAAATCTCCCTCTCTCTAAAAAATTAATTTCTAAATATATTTGAATGGTGTGGGTGAGTGACCGGAAACCACATGGGTATTAATGAGATGAAAAAATTATTTCTAATGACAAAAATTGCAGCAAAACAAGCAGTGATGAAAGGAAAGACATGAAAGAACAGCAACAGACTAAGGCTCGGCGAAGAAAACTTAATATCAATATATTCTGGCTATATTTGCGATGCATGATATACATCATCATGATATGCATAAATTACCTTAAAAAACAATAGAGTGCATAACATTGCACTGATCATTTCAAATTTTTGGTTTTAAATTTAAAACATTTTAACCAGCTCAAATCTTTTCACAAATAATACTGCTGCATTATGTGTTTTCATGTCAGTATTAGACCTTTAACAAGATCCCAGCAACTACACAGGAAACAAAGCAAAAAAACACAATGCTAAATAATATTTAAAAATAAAAAAGCTTTTTTGTGCATAAAAGCAGCAGAATAAAAAAAGAAACCGACCTCAAATTAGAAAAATAAAAGTAGAAAAAACTGTCTATAAATTAAAACATTATTGCTGGGTATTTTAAAGGAGCAGAAATAGTTGTAAAATTGAGAACTTTGCCAAGTTTAGAGAATGGCTCCAAAACCTCCGAATAAGACCACACCACATCACAGCTATTAGAGCATCTAAAAAACATCTAAATAACGTAATAAATAGTGTCTGATTTCCCTCCATCTCTTACTTTTCCTCATATTTCCGCTTTTTTAAACGAGGCGGCCAACGTCATGTGCTTCACTGCTGAGTTATTTAACTTTTTAATTTGTGTGCGGGGAGATGCTGACATGCGGAGTTTACAACATTCTTCATTTTGCAACAGATTACTATTTAGGTGGTGGAATAAATGTGTAATGATACCTTTTGCAGCAATGGTTTTTGTGGCACATCTTACAAATTGACGCTTTTTGTTTGTCCTCGGCGTGAAATACAAACATCTGCAATATATTGCTCAGCTGAAACACCTGCTGTCGCCATATTTCGTTTGCTGTAGTGTGTGTGCAGGCAGATAATAGCCCTGTTTGGCGGAGGGGTTTGTGATGCATTCAAAGTGTGTGGGAAAAATAATACTTTCAGTGAAATAGATGCAGAAGGCTTAATGTCGTAATCCGAATTTGTACTCCGTGGTTGCGATGGAGTCATTTTAGCCCTTGTTCTTGGGGAAATTGGAGATGCATAGAGTATATTTGATATATCGCAGACCACATCCAAGGCCAACAGAGAGACATAGATGCTCCACCGGATCCTGAGCCTCCTTCCAGTGGGATGTGCCTGACACACCTCCCTCAGGAGGAGGCATCCATAATAGATTCCCAGCCCACATTAGCTGAAACCTCTCAGAGGCTTGAAAATTTTTTACATTAGATCACTGCTGCATTGTAAGAAATGGAAATGTCATGAGAGCTGTACAAAACGAAATTTTGTTTTGTATACACTTTGTGTATTCAAAATGACAAAGTTTGTCCAAGTCTAAGGATGGCCGACTTCCTCACCCCACCCATGACCCTGAGAAAATTCGCCCCACGGCTCCATCAAATTTCAAGTAAGATGCTTGGATGCATTTTGGCTTTAAAAACAAAGAAGGTAAAAATGAAATTGATATGACGCACGTCATTTCCAAAAGGGGAAATATACATTTGAATATTTTCGTTTCATTGTTTTAAAGGACCACTGAGGCCATGTAAACGGCACTGATTATCCTTATTTTGTTATTTTAAGTTTTAAGAATCCTAAGATCTTTTTGTCAGTGTGTCCACGCCAGTAATAGTAATATTTGTGTCCAGTATTTGTTTTCTGGCAACACCTCCAAAAGTAATTTCATTAAATACATCTATATATGAATTCAGTTGCTTTCTGTTATGTATTGATTAAAGACACTATCCAGATCACACACAGTCAGTCAGCCACTGGTAAGGGCTGTATCCTTTTTCTACAGTGTTCAGTAAAAATATCGTGATGCATCGCAATATTTTAAGTATCGTGATGCACTGTGATAGAATCACATCGTGGCATGTGAATCGTGATTCGAATCGAATCATGTCTTCTTTGCCAATACCCACCCCTAGTTCCAACTGAGTGAAATCCATCAATCTCTGTTTTTTTAGCTAGGGTGAATAGTTGAATACTTTTTTCCTACTATAATCTAAAATATAAAAACGCTAACAGGAACGCCATCTTCTATTCAAACTTCTTGTAGCCCATTGTTTAATAGTTAATTGGTCAGTAATTTTCATACTTGTTGACGTTCGGTCTCTGTTTGATATCACTTGATCAAGCTTTTTCCACCAATCCAATATCCAAAATGAGCAACAGATGAATGTTTTTGCAAATATCATATCAGGTCAATGCTCAAAGCTGGGGTATCTGTTGTATCGGAAACTATAAACCTTTACAAAGATCCGTTAAAGCATAGTTTTATGAAAATCAATTCTGCAATTTATTTGTGAAATATTGCCTTTGGCACTACAGAGTATTTATTTATTATGAAATATTAGTCACTATCTGGTCCTTTTTTCCAAACCCAGAACAAAGAAAGTTGCCTTAACTACTCATATTACACTTTGATTCCAGTGTCCCAGTTTAGACTTTTATTGCTGATAAAAATCAGGATAACTGAGCGACCTCCTGCTGGCAGACTTTTATTGGGGTACAAATCAGTTTCATGGGTCGGCCGATTATAGTCAACTATACTTTACTGTATCAGCTGCCAGTCACTGTACAAAGAGAATCGTGGCAGTAGGTTCTTTTTTCCTCCCCCACTAAAAGCCTTGCATAGGGGGGGGGGAAAGAGACCAAAATCTTTGAAGTGGTGGCAGAAGGAACCAACCAGAGGCTCAAAATTAAAAGCAGAACAGCCCAACTAAATCCAACACTCACCAGCTTTGGGTGGGATTGAAACAGAAAGGTCAGTCATTAAATAAGAAGTGGGAAACCATACCATAAATATAACCTACACAGGAGCGTTGATTCCATTACCAAGCCCCAAACACAAACACATGTTGGGTTTCTTTTCGTCACAGTGATCCCCATTGTTTTTTTCTGTCGTCATCAAAGAGACTCAAATGACTTCTTTTAAAAGCATGAGATTTGTCAGGGTGAGTGCGTCTGCACAGCTTTCACAGAAGCTATCTTTAGTTTAAGAAAACAAGAGAACAAGTAATGTCTGTGTTAACATTCAGAAATGAATGCTATCTCTGTGCCAAAATCCACAACAGGGCCTTCTGTGAGACTATTAGTCTTCCTCTAACAAGCCGGTTAAAGCTCTGTTGTTTGGCTGTGTGCACATATTGTTTAGTGCAGGCTATGAAGAGAATTTTACCCAAAGGTCAGAAATTCTGCACCTTCATAAATCTGCCACTGGGAATGCGTTTCACCAATCTTTCAGAGGTCCAGAGACACAAAGCTCACTTTGTCGCTGCAGACTGAAGGCAGGAAACTAACTGTATGTGGTCTTGCAGTCAATTACACTCAGCTGGCTTTTGAACGGGTCTTTAAAAAAAACAGGAAAATTAAACCACATACTGAATGACTGGTTGTTTCCCCCCGCCCCGGTTCGGTGACCTATCCTCACGCTTTTTCTTTTCACATCATCTGATTTTGTTTTTTTATGCATGTACTCCCATATTCACTCACTGGGTATTTTTAGAAACACTGCTGATTTTGCTGTATAGACGCAAAGCTCCCAAAAAAAGAAACTATTAATTATTTAACGGAAAACTTATGTAACAGAAATTTTAGTCTGAGAACAGCGCTCATCTTACCTGTGCCTGTTCCAGTGGGGTCCCCTCCTTGAATCTGATAAAAACAGGAACAGTCAGGGTTAATGGTATGCAACCTGATTACCGTAAACAGATTTATTTAGACTTAATTTACAGATTGTCCTTAAAATTAACATAAATTTACTTCAGCTTTAAAACTACTAACACAAAATGCACTGTAGAGAGGACTGTAAGAAGTTTAACACAAGCTGGCTCCTTCTCATCTAACCTGCAGTCATGTTCCATGTTATCATTAATAGAGTTGGGCTTTTCCAATGAAAAGGCCTCTATTGTTCTTTGTCAACAGAACATGCTCAAACCTTCCTATATGGGCTTCCACATTTCCGAGAATTTCTTTAGGCTTTTTGTTTAAAAGAACCAGGATTTACTGGCAGAGTGGGCTGCTGTGAGGCAACATTCGATGCAATGGCTTCAATAATATTTACCGTTTCTTTTCACCCTACGCACAGCCCAGTGGGACAGAATGGAGTTGTTTGCAAATCTGTCATTAGACGTGGGCCTTAATGAGTTTTTAACAAGTTGATGCCGCAAGCAAAACGACCACAATCATGGCGTTACGTTTATTACAAACAGCACCAAAACAAAATGTACAAAACAATCCAACTGTTTTAATCGAAAACAAAAAATACTTTATCTTACAGCAATAATATTGCTTTAGACATTCATTTATTGACTTTTTTTGTTTGACACTACTTTCACTTCAGTGCTCATTGTACTGGTTATATCTTAAGTGTCAATTTGAGCAACAAGCAGCATTAGGTGGGTTATTATTTAGTCAAGGCTGTAATCTGCCTGCTTTATGCGCACAGTCTCTACCAACACGAACGGCATCTCAGGACAGAAGTGGATCTAATTAATTTCAAGTGCATCTATTGTTGTTACAGCCAGGTTCAAGCCTCCATTTAAGCTCAGTTCTAAGACAAAACAAGACCCCATAAACAAGTGGTTGAACTTTGCTTCCTATGTTTGGCATCTAGGCTCATATTTAGAATTAAGATACTCTGTCATCAGGAAGACCACAGCTCCTGATTCTGCATACTGAACAGCTAAGCAGACTGGGCATCTGATCAGGAGACCTCATGTCCCACTAGCAGAACTGTCACAGATCATTATTAGAGGGGCAATGTAGCAAAGGGAAGAGGTTTTATCACCCCAACAGGATTTAGTCCTTTTCTGTGTTTTTGTTGTCACATTCAAATGATTCAGATCAATTAAATATTTCTAAATGTCAGAAAAGGATAACCTATTTAAAAAAAAAAAAAGCAGACTTAAAATGACAAACTTTAAGAGGAGCTCATGCAGCTTCGGTCTTATGGTTTTAAACTACAGGTGCTGGTCATAAAATTAGAATATCATGAAAAAGTAGATTGATTTCAGTAATTCCATTTAAAAAGTGAAACTTGTATATTATATTCATACATTACATACAAACTCATATATTTCAGATGTTTATTTTGTTTAATTTTGATGATTACAAATGACAACAAATGAAAATCTCAAATTCATCATATCAGAAAATTAGAATATTGTGAAAAGGTTCAAAATTGATGGCCCCTGGTGCCACACTCTAATCAGCTAATTAACTCAAACCACCTGCAAAAGCCTTTAAATGGTCTTTCAGTCTAGTTCTATAGGCTACACAATCATGGGGAAGACTGCTGACTTGACAGTTGTCCAAAAGACGACCATCGACACCTTGCACAAGGAGGGCAAGACACAAAAGGTCATCGCTAAAGAGGCTGGCTGTTCACAGAGCTCAATGTCCAAGCACATTAATAGAGAGGCGAAGGGAAGGAAAAGATGTGGTCGAAAAAAGTGTACAAGCAAGAGAGATAACCGCACCCTGGAGAGGATTGTGAAACAAAACCCATTCAAAAATGTGGGGGAGATTCACAAAGAGTGGACTGCAGCTGGAGTGAGTGCTTCAAGAACCACCACACACAGACGTATGAAAGACATGGGTTTCTGCTGTCGCATTCCTTGTGTCAAGCCACTCTTGAACCACAGACAGCGTCAGAAGCGTCTTGCCTGGGCTAAAGAGAAACAGGACTGGACTGCTGGTGAGTGGTCCAAAGTCATGTTCTCTGATGAAAGTAAATTTTGCATTTCCTTTGGAAATCAAGGTCCCAGAGTCTGGAGGAAAAGAAGAGAGGCACTTCATCCACGTTGCTTGAAGTCCAGTGTAAAGTTTCCACAGTCAGTGATGGTTTGGGGTGCCATGTCATCTGCTGGTGTTGGTCCATTGTGTTTTCTGAGGTCCAGGGTCAACGCAGCCACATACCAGGAAGTTTTAGAGCACTTCATGCTTCCTGCAGCTGGCCAACTTTTTGGAGATGCAGATTTCATTTTCCAACAGGACTTGGCACCTGCACACAGTGCCAAAGCTACCAGTACCTGGTTGAAGGACCATGGTATCCCTGTTCTTAATTGGCCAGCAAACTCTCCTGACCTTAACCCCATAGAAAATCTATGGGGTATTGTGAAGAAGAAGATGCAATACACCAGACCCAACAATTCAGAAGAGCTAAAAGCCACTATTAGAGCAACCTGGGCTATCATAACACCTGAGCAGTGCCACAGACTGATCGACTCCATGCCACGCCGCATTGCTGCAGTAATACAGGCCAAAGGAGGCCCAACTAAATACTGAGTGCTGTACATGCTCATACTTTTCATGTTCATACTTTTCAGTTGGCCAACATTTCTATAAATCCTTTGTTTTTATTGGTCTTCAGTAATATTCTAATTTTCTGATATGATGAATTTGAGATTTTCATTTGTTGTCATTTGTAATCATCAAAATTAAACAAAATAAACATCTGAAATATATGAGTTTGTATGTAATGTATGAATATAATATACAAGTTTCACTTTTTAAATGGAATTACTGAAATCAATCTACTTTTTCA
Organism: Cyprinodon tularosa; assembly: GCF_016077235.1. Lineage (NCBI taxonomy): Eukaryota > Metazoa > Chordata > Actinopteri > Cyprinodontiformes > Cyprinodontidae > Cyprinodon > Cyprinodon tularosa. The sequence continues at coordinate 135,755 of NW_024039619.1, read as the reverse complement.
TGATATTCTAATTTTATGACCAGCACCTGTAAAAGCATCAAATACCGTAAAAGAAACGGCCTAGTAGACAGAGAATCTGTTGCTTTACAATAAAGAACCAGGTTTCAGTTTACCAAAATACGACGCTTGAAGACAGCTCGTCTGTCCAGCCTCTGGACTCATGAATAAACAATCGGTGATGTGAATGAAAACCGCGGCACACAAAGAAAACGCCAAAGGTTTTCTAAAGACCAGATGTCCACTCGAGAGCCTTTTGAATTATGGAACCCGCAGCTTTGAACAGCCCATCAGAGAAAATTTGTTTTATATTCCTTGTCTGTGTTTAGAAGCTTCAAATAAAGAATTAGGAACAAAACAAAAAGCGCCGCTAATTAACAAAACAGAAATATTTTTAAAACAAAGCAGAATGGTGGTGAAAACCTGCTTTAGACAAATAAGATCAGTTTAAAGCAGAGATAAATCTGATCACAAACATAAAGGTTCTAACCACATAGTAGTAATGGTCTTTATTAGAAAATGTTTAACTCAACTATAAATTAACTATAACATGGATGATGTTATTCAGTAAACAAGAAAAAAAAAAAAAGAAAGAAACAATCATATGTCCCATTTACATTACCCCTCTGAAACCGATCAGTGCCGAGTTCAGACTGAGCTTGGATCAGTTAACAGTGCCGAGCCTGGTTCTTATGACCATTACCACATCATGCTAGCATGGTTCCTCGCCTCCTATCGGTGGTCCTAATACTACAGCTCTCAAGATGGGAATTACTCAAACAAAAATGGCGTCGCCCATAACATTTAGGAACTTATGTGCCTGGATAGCGTCCTCCGCTTAAATTTTAATGAGTGCTTCGGTCTCTGCATCATCCCAGACTTTGGAGACTTTTCACTCTCTTGATGCCATTTATTGTTAATAGGCCTAGAAGAAGTTCGTGTTGTGAACAGTTAAAAAGATCTGTAAATTGCAAAGCCGGACACGCTGAAAAAAAACCCACGAAATGAGTAGATGTAAATAGGATATGATACAGTCTACGCATGCGCTTTTTGTTATCAGAGAACTGAGCCAGAACTGAACCATACCGAGCTCTATTATTGAACTAGTACTACATTTAGCACGGTTCTGTTGTGTCAAGCACGGTCCAATTCAGTTATGTTCCAATTTAAACAGTTATCTCAGTTACCGTGCTCGGACCGTTCTCAGAAAGGTTTAAAGGGGTAGTGTAAATGGGGCTATAATGCTGGAGTAACTGAACTGACTATCACACTATCAAATGGGACACCCAAGCATAAAAATGACTTCTCTGCAATGTCATTTCAAGTCATGAAGGTTCAGAGGCATTTTCTTATAACAACCACATCCTTTTAGCCAGCCTGATATTATGAGCTTAAATATTTCTGATGTAGCTTAGTTGCTGTGTTTGTGTTTGACACATGGCCTCATTTTTAACAATAGAATACTCTTGTCTACAGAGGAACTTGTGGTGAAGTGAATGGCTACAGTGGGGCCAAGCTTGGGGGTTCTGAAACAACCCCAAATCATCAACCCTCCACCACCGTGCTGAAGAGTGGTATAGTCTACTTTGGTCTTACCTGCCTGTTTTTTTTTTTCCTATCTTTTTTAAAAAGGACTTATTCCTCCTCACAGTTTGATGATAAACTGCTGCTTCTCTCTGTCTTGTCTTCCACTTGGACATTTTTTTAACACATGCCTGTAATTAACTGCAAAACCTCTGCTTTTATAGAAGTGGTAACACTTGCAGATTTTGGTTACCGAAAGCACAACCCCTCTCTTATACTCCCTAGTTCCTGTCAAAGCAGTACAAATCTGTTCAGGTTTTCATGCATCGTCTCTTGAACAGGAAAGAAACCATTTAAAAACGATTCCACAATCTTGTTGCAGGCCTCAATTCAGTGAACACACTTTGTTTGGGGTTTTCCTTCTTAGCCTGCAATGTGCAACTTCAAGCCATTTTGACTGATACTCCTTGTCAATACTTATACGTTGAAGTGCATTTTATAGCAACTTCCTTCCTAAAAGTTAAAGCCATAATTGGACACAGAGATATGTTCTTCTTTGAGAGGTAGAATCCAAAGCAGACATAGCTGAGGGTACAAACAAAAATAGGACTGCACAATATAATGAATATTTAATACATATAACGATGCAATATTGTAACTGCAAAGGAATATAATATTGTATAAATATTTGTTCAAGCATCATTTAGACCAGTAAAATGAATGAACCTCAACGTCTCTCAATGATTACAACTAATATATTTCTTAGGTATATGACATAGAAGAGTTTATGAGGTGATTTGGAGATTATTAAATAACAGAAATAAATTTTTTTTTGCAATTTTCCGCAAAATTTATCGTTAGATTTTTTACTCTCAATGGAGCAGCTCTCAAAAAGAAATGAATTCAAAAATAAAAACAGAATTTAGTCAATAGTGTGGAATAGTGTTTCACAGTGCATGAAAAGAGACAGCAGGTTCTTCTTTCTTACCATAAAGTTCCTGATGGACCTGTGGAAGATTGTCCCATCGTAGTAACCTTTTTTACACAGACGGATGAAATTCTCCCCGGCTTTGGGAACCTGGAAGGAAATATATCCAGCAGTGAGATTTCAAGATTTTATCCACTTCATTTGACAACATTAGGAGACATTTCATACTGATTATTTAATTTCCAGTTCAGATTTATGAAATAAAGAGCTTAAAATGAATGCAAACAGAATAATGACAGAAAATACTCCTCAGTTTGTTTCTTGGAATTAAATTAAAGAGGTTTGTTAGTCTTCTCCCACTCTTCCACCCTGTCACTGTTTAACAAAAGCTAGAACGACACGCTCAGCTTAGGGAGAAGTTGAGTTCATGAGCTGCCAGAGGCAGCTTTACATGTCTGCGTGACAAAGCATGGTAGAAAGCTGTGTTCCGCTGGTGTAAAAAATACAATGAAATGTGTGGAGCACTGGGGCAGGGTTAAAACAGCCTACAGGCGTCCGTGTAAATCAAGACAGACACAGACAGAACCTGGTCCTGCTTGAATGGCAGTCTGAAAAGATGCATCACCCATTCACTGAGCAGAAGGCGTGGCTTCAATGCAGACTTTCATCAAGTCTATTGTCATCAATATCAATATCCTTGAGGAAGACTTTTCTGTTTCAGTGAAGGTCTGTCTGCAAATCTAACCAATGAGGGTTTTCAGGAACCACCAGATGCTCTTGTCCATCCAATTTTTCCTCACACCTCTAAATGTGTGAAAAGGTTTTCTAAGTTTACTACCATTCACTAATAATAACAATTCTCGATGGAGCTCTGCAATCTGTGCCATTTGCTTGCAATTTTTTTCTGAACAAGAGCAGGGTGCCCAGGTGTTTTTGCATATTAAACTTTGGCCCTTTACTATAAAGAATTTATTTTGTGGGGTATGAATCTAGATTTGGTTTGACCAAGTGTAAGCCATTTTTGCAAAGAAGAGTTGCCCATGTGGTTAGAGAGAGGAGCATTTGCATCCTGCAGAGGCTTCATGATTGCTGGTTCAAAACTCAGACTGTCCCTGTGGGTCCCTGGGAAGAACTGGATCCCCAGGTTGCTCCCCGTACTCTACTCAATGAGGCGACACGCTGCTCCCTAAGGAATGGGTTAAACGCAAAGGACAAATATTCCCTTTGGGGCGCTACAAAACATAAATACCCTGTAGTGCTTGGTTTAATTTTAAAAGAAAGATATTTTACTTGCATCAAATAAAAACTTATTTCATGTATCAAAAGAGGTTTTTGAAAGTTTAAAACACAACTAATATTGTTTGAGACCACAAAAGGCCAGCTTTGTCATCTCGTCACAGATTACCCAACATGGAAACAACAAAGCTAGAGGCAGCATCATCCATTGCTTTAAAAACAAGCAGGTACTCTGGGCTCTGGATGACAGTGAGTTTATGTGACAGTAAAGCTGTGCTCATTAATACATAAACGGCAAGCAGCCTGGGAATAGAGCTGCAATAATATGTGAAAACCAAGAGGGAGAAAAGTGGAGTGGAGGAGGATGTGGGGCATATAATATAGGTTTTCTAACTCCGATTACTCTGATTTGACAGCTAAGAGGCCAATAAAAACAAAGCACATTGTCGGCGTGGTTACTAGGGAAGAAATGCATTCATGGAGTAATTACTGACTGTGGTTCCAGGTAGAACATGACACAATTTGCTTAATTTTTTTATTTATTTTTTTTTAACTGATGAGACTTAATTGTGGAGGAAACTGATTTTGGAGAGATGTTGCTTGATCCTTCATAGAACTTACAATTTGAAAACCCCTCCTATGTGGCTGAATTAAAACAATTTACAAAGAAGAGCGGACAAAACCTTCACAGTGATGGAAAGGACTTATTACAAGCAGTTGCTGCCAGGGAGGCCACAACCAGTTACGTTTAGGAGGCAATTCTTTTTTTCACATAAAGCCAAGTTAGCTAATAGGATTTTTTTTTGTGTGTTTTAATACATACAATGCAATGCTTTAAAAACTTTATTTCATTATTTTACAGTTTTATCTGATCGAATACTTAAATCAGTTTGATTAAAATTGCAAATGAGACGCATAAATATACAGAAGTGTATAGTTTTCTGCCATCAAATACATTAATGTAATGGTTGACTGTGCCTGTAGAAGAAGAAGAAAAGTTGTCTTATGATCCAAAAGTTGTCTTATGATCTATTCCTGCTTCTGAAGATAGATGTGCAGCCATTCATGGTACAAAAGCCCACATTGTTACCCGACCTGCATATTGGTGGGTAAATGTCTGTTCGTTTGTGTTTGCAAATGTATGAATGTGACTCTAGAGTGAAGCTCTTTGAGTGGTCAGTAGGACTACAAAAGCACTATAACATACAGTCAATTTAGCATACATTAGCAGAGATGCAGCCAAGGGAGGAAGAAAGTGACACTTAAGCAGATAAAGCTTTAATTTACAAACTAAAACAACTGATTTCTGTTTTATAGGGATGAACCTGATAGGAGCAATAAAGAACTAATCAGCTCAGATTAACCAACACTGCTGACTGATGGACTTTTTTTTTTATCTATATCCATCTGATTCAGTTTGTGCAGTTATAAAACAAAAATAGTTACCCAAATGTATATGATCAACACATCATCTTGAATCAGAACATACATTTGATTTCTGCAACTTGCAGCTTCGGGGAAATATTTCAAATTCTTTGAAAGTAGGAACTACCTAGACTAAAGCCTCGGTCACACCATGACGATTTAGCCAACGTATGCCTGACGTATGAAAAATCTGGCAAAAACGCTGGTATATGTTGGATAAGTTATGGGTAAGTTTTCTATAATTTATGAGCACGCTGAAGCACGCTGAAACACTAGCACACGACGACATACAGCAAGTACGTCTTGACTTATTTGATTGTTGACATACTTTAAGTGTAAGTTACTCATAAGTCGTGGTGTCCAGCTAATCCAAAACATGTGAGTAACTTGTGCATAACTTATGCGTTACTTATCAAGAACCTATCTCCAGTGCATTTCCAAAGTATTTGACATGTTCCAGATGACTAATGAACGAGTTTCTAACTTACAGCTACTGTTTAATGGTGTATTGGCAGCGTTCTGGTATAAAACGGGGTTCAGAGGAGGAATCCGTCAGTTCGCCTCCAGACTTCATCCCAATCATAGGGTGAGAGAGAAGGTGAGTGTGATGAATCCTCCCTGTCTTCACGCCCAGTACCAATAAACTTCCTAGCAGACATGACCCTGAATCTGCTGAGACTGCAAACCCCTTTTCATTCTTTTTCTTTTTTATTATTATTTTTTGGGGGGCAGGCGGTAAACAGCAGCTAGGTTAATACCACGATCAAATTCTTTTTATGCAGACTTGGCTTGTGACATATTATGGGCATTATGCTGCTGTGTGTTATGAATAAGTTTGGCTGTCTTTGGACATAAGTTCTGGACTTGTCATGAATACTCTATGTATATGCCCAAAATTGAAAAAATACAAAGAAAGTTCAGCATATGCAAGCGTTTTAGATGATTGTGGAACATCGGCATACTCTGTCTGGAAATAAAGCCTATGTTTAATTTTCTCATAAATGGAAAAAGTAAATTACTTTTTCCAAGGGATGTATGTCAGATGCCAAAAACGAGTTCTGCAAACAACAACTAAATAAAATCTTTTCCCTTTTTCATTTTAGATTCAAACCACAAACCTTATGATTAGAGACTGTTTAGACAAATAATGCTCAACATCCTGAAGGGTAGTTTTCGTAACCACTGTTTGTGGCAATGGTCATATTTAGACTGTGAAAAGAGGACAAAAGGAACTGGATGCAAATAGGTTGCAAATTACTATCTGCTGAGCATGATGATGGCTGAGCATACAGTGGGATGTAATTAGAGTATTGTGCTACTGATAGTTAAGTTTGACCAGATAGAGGATGTGTGCAAATTATAGAGCTTATTATACTCATTTTACATAGAATTTCTCACTTATAATGAATTTGCCACTATATCCACCTAGATTCTATATTTTATTAAGCTTTGTGCCATACAATAAATGTCAAATTTAATCATAAAAAATTTATCATTTCAATTAGCCAATTTATTCATTCATTAAAGGGGAACACCGTTTTTTTTTTTTTACATTGGCCCATTGATTTTACGTTATTACATCATTGTCTACTCACCCATATGAGTTTTGTGATGACGTCATACACACTGCTTTGTTTTAAAAAAATATAAATATAAAATATATAACCCCGGATGTCTGGGGGACAGTGATGCGTCTACATGTTATGAATGCTGGTGTACCATAAAGAATAAATTATGAACAGTTTAGAGATTTTCCTGCAGCTATACAGCATAAAGTGATGTAAAGGCTTCATTAGAACAATACAAGAAATGTACTGTTCCAAGCAAACCTGTCAGACTACCTCACATGCAGTGGTCATTCCCGCTGAGAGGGTTCTAACAAAGAAACAATTGATCCCTAGCTAAATGAGCCCTTGTGAAATTCCCTCAGCTGGTTTTATCAACGAGGTGTGAGAATGAGTGTGTGTTTTCACCTTATCACAGTGCAACTCAAGGTTCAGGTCTCCCTTGTTTGTGTGGAGACGGACATAGCCTTTTTTCTTCACATACTGGTAACGCACGGCGTCGTCTGCAATTGCATCTGCAGAAAGAACAGAGTACGCATATTCTAACTAAGCTGCATGACAGTCTCTAATCAAAGCAGGGACACATCTAGAGATCTACAAAAAAAATATCAGTGAGATCACCTGGCAGAACCAATTTCTTTCCTTTTCCCCACCCATTCTGTCTCTCTAATCTTAATTTGCTAATAAATCTTATTTCTGGCTTTTTCTGGCTCAGAGGGAAAGAGTAATTTTCCAAGAAAAGCAGTTGACAGACCTTTAACTTAGATCACTCCCTTTCTTTACCTTACAAGTTTTCCAGGTCCAGAGCTTCTGAGTTTAGCTTGTCTCATTTTCTGTCTTGGGTAGACATCTGTGGCCTAAAAGGGTTTCTTAGCTCTAATCCTGAGCTAATCTGAAGGCAACATAAAGTCTGTTGGTCTGCAGTGATTGACTGAAGAAAGATGAAGACCTCTGCCCACAATTTTCATATCAGCTGCTCTTGCTCTAGCAGTTTATGTTGTCCACCACCTTGTAGCTGTTGTTAACATTTGTTTCCACTGCTTTTTATTACTGCTGCAAGTTGGTCAACTTTTCTCAACTGGACTTGATGCAAAGATGGCCTCCTATCACAGAACCACAGCAGCAAACCCTTCAGAGCTCCTGAGAGTAAACCCACTCTTTTGAAAAACGTCTCTAGAAACAGTATGCATGCTTTGAGATTGATTCAGGAATTATTTTAAGTTTACCTATAACTAATGTTACTTCTTCCACTTCTGCAAACTACAATCACAATCCATCATATCAATATCTTCTTTGGTTTGTTTACCGTTTAGGACAGCAATGAAATTATTGAATATGAAGAAATGCTTCCTTTTTGTAATTTAAAAACATCCTTTAAGTTCTCATAATTCTTTCTTATTCTGCGTTTTTAAAACATCTTAGCTTTTTTTGCTGAAAAGAGAAGTGAGTTTTCTTAGAGATTCAGCGTCTTTCCCACCGTCTGAGCCGTCACTGAAACCTTGATTTCGATTGATAACCCTTGTGCCCGGTCTGGAGCACTCGCCTGTCTATTTATCAGAGCAAGATCGAGCACGCTATCTGTAGCATCATTTCAGAAAGACAGCCTTTGCTGCTTTGATTAGTTGCACTACCTTACCCTCATCCTTTCAGACTTCTGCTTCTACGGCGTTTCATCTTGGCCCTCTCGCCTCTTTCAGTGTCCTTTTCCTTATTTGTAAAGTCTGATTCAGACTTTCCAATAAGTGGCTTTTCTACAAGCAGCTATGATTCGGACATGACCTTGATTTAAAACTAAAACAGCTTCTGCATCAAAAGGTTGTTTCTATAACAACTGTCATGGAGTAAAGGTAACAGTGAATCACAGGTGTAGTCAGTTTATAGTCAGCAGACAATAATGCAAGTGAGTAATATGAAGGCTCCAAGAGAGGCTGAACTATTTTTAAAGAGTGATGCTAAAATGTCATTCAGACTTGAGATAGAAGAGTTTTTTTAAGTGAAAGATAATAAATAAAACAATTAATTTCTATGTTTCTGTATTTGGATAAGAGTTTTGGTTTAGAGTTTCAAATGTTCATTATTTTTTTTCATATTAGGGTTCAATACTTGACAAAAAAAAACAGGCTTTGATGAGCGTGATGGATGTGTAAAGCAGAATGATCATGGATTAATGAATGGAAAAACAGATTGATGGTTGGCTGTACAGACGGTTGGACTGATGTACTTGTGGTTAAATGGATGTTAGAAGGGATGTAGAGATGATAAAGAACAGATTGATTAAAATAAGAACCAAATAAGGGATGTCTAGACTCAATGATCAAATTAATAGATGTTTTAATAAAGAAATGATGGATTGATAGATAAAACATTTAGAAAATGGTACCGAAAATAATATCTGGAGATCTGTTTAATAAACTGATTCATATATCAGATACAACCCGTTAGGTTAAAGGGAAAATTATCATAGAAATCAAATTTTACTTCTTGGTTTCTGGTTAATTTAAAAGGAGACCAGTGACCTTTATAATGTATTTATGCCTCAATCTGTGTACATTTCATTCCGGATTTCTACATTTTGATTTAAATAAAAAAAAACCTGACATGAGCTCATGACTTTTAATAGACTATGTCCCTAAACGTCACATTTTATTCCTTATCCTTTGTAATAACAGTCTTTTTTAAGAAAACTAAAGTATGTAACAAAAAAAGAATACAGACTATTCTTAAGAGTACTGAGCCCACTACACTCTTGCATAACAGTGGATCTCTCTTTCATGGAGCAGCTCAGCAACTGACAGGGTGAGAAAACACTAAATGAACAGCTCTTGAAGTTGCATGAGATTTCTGTGAGCATGAAGCTGCACTTTGTTGCAGAAAGATCACACATGACTAAGCAGTCCTTGTGAATGATTAAAGTGGAAAGCAAAGAAATAGCAAAAGGATTTGTTTTTATTGCTGCAGAGAATCTTATTAGGAGAAGTTTTGACTTGCCTGCTTCTTGTGTTGTCGCAGGAGTCATGGCTGTGGATGTGAAGGAGGCAGAGACTCTACCGGTCGAGTAGTGGGCCTAGAGGAGAGGATGGAAAAACATTGGTATAAAACCTTTAAATTATACTTTGAACCGGACTTTTTAAAACCAACATTTTCACAATTTTTCTTACTTTGATCATGTTTCTTCCACTTACTTTTTAAAAAAGTTATCTTTTTTTAAAATGTCAACTGCAGCATTTTTTTATAGTCTTGATAGGTTAGATATCAGTCATTGGCCATAACAGCAAAATCAATATCAGACATTGCTATTATCCCACACTTTCCGATCGGCACATACTTTGTTAACATGCCAGCTCTGTTGGAAAAGGTTATATAAAGTTTAAAAAAAGGAAATGAGATATAACCAGAATTTGAGTATAAAGTATTTGCGTATAAACTTATGAAGCATTTTAACTCGTGTAAAGGCCATGCAGTTACATGCATTTTCTTTTTTTTAAGTGATCTTGCACAAGCCCTTGAGTGGAATATAACTATTAAATATTTTCGTTGAAATTCACAGTATAATAAATGAATTTCAATCCATTACAATCCATAACAGCCCAAACCAATGGTTGGTTCTAAAGTTAGCAAGTTATTTTTTCCTGAAATCCATTTAACTAAAGGTATTCTGTAAAATGCATCTTTCCAATGTTGCGATGCAGATAAAATATGTTTTCTAAATAAAAAGGGCATTTTACAAATAAATCTGATCCCCATCAATGGCAAGCAGCACAGGAGACCCTTTAGTTATCTCCATGGACATACACAATCAAAACATGTTCGCAAGTTAAACCCTTAAGGGCTTTTCTTTTTTCTTTTTTTTCTGATGCCTAAAATTCCTAAAATTAATTAGTAAGTAATAAGGCAAAAAATAAAATAAAACTTTGACATGCATCTTGAATAGTTGTCTTATTCGCTCCAGTGCATCTCCTTCAAACACAGCTTTCTTGGTCCTCTAAAACACTAATTATCCACAAACATAACAGAATCTGCTGCAGGTCGTGAACAATTAAGACTCTAAGCCTCAATAACATCTAGAAATAGTTTCTTTTTAGCTTAAAATGAGTGAACACTAGTTACACAGATTATATCGGATTTGTTAAACAAACAGTGGATTCGGAGTGAAGAAGTTGCCTAAATCAACATGATAACTCACTACAGATAAAAGCCTCAAGTTATAATTGCATGTGAAAAAGCTCAGTCTAGACTACAGATTATGTTTAGAAATCTTCTGCTCCAATTCTTCTGAAGGCTGAGGCTTCACCTTGTTTTTTTTTTTATGACCTATATCCTCGCTTTCTCAGAAGCCATCAGACAGTCACCTCAAATAAACACTCCAGGCAGAGAGCCTTTGGTTTAAAAAAAAAAAAAAAAAAAAAAACAGTAAGGGAAAGCTGATAATGTCTACAATTTCATATCTATATTTCATATAACAATCCTTTTATTTAATTTCAAATGCTGTGCGTCGTTTTTCAGAAAATGCAATGCAACCTCACACCTTTATGTAACTGCTTATGTTTCTTTTTACAGTCACTAAATGCATTTACTTCCTTGGCTAGTTTACTCTGTGTAACAAGGCGTTTGGCGCCCTCTTGTGCACAAAGTAATTATTACACGTCTTGATAAAACCGCAAAAGTAAATTTGCTGCAACAATCAGTGAAATTTTCACTGTATTTTAAATAAATGTCTAAACTAAGATAGTAAAATAATGGAATGAGAAGTTTACATTTACCTTTAGTTTGAAGAAAACTACAATTTACATTTAGATGTAAAACAGACCCAAATTTAACCGTGTTAGTAACTCAGGTGACCAACTCCATTTCTCAAAAATCAGTGTCCTATAGCGTGAAGATGGCTCCCCTGTTCAAAAGGCTTTAGTCAAATAGCTCATTTTTAAGACACTGGTGAAATTGATGACTCAATAAGGGGTTTATACACCCATCGATTCTGCAGTGTTGGACCAGGAACACATTGAAAACATGTAGGAAACGGATACTAGAGGAATGGATTAGCGGTAATGCAGACAAATCATGAGATTAATAAATCATTTAATGATTTAATGTTACATTTATTTTAATTGATCTGAAATCTTATCTTAATGTACAACAGAAGTGTATTTTAACATTACTTTTGTTTTCTGAGGAAGCCCAACAATGTTAATCAGTAAAGAAATATTAAGATAATACCCATAGCTTCCACAAAGCACTCAGTCGCCTTTAAATACTTGGCTAAATGCTGATATAGAAGGAAAACCTTGTGTGTTTTTACATGATAGGGTATTCAGAGGAGTGGCGGCCTAGTGGTTAGGGCATAGAGCTTGGAATCCTGAGATTCTGAGTGCGATCCCCACTCCCACAGACTGCCACTCTGGCTGTCTGAGCAAGACCCTTAACCCTCGATGGCAGCCCACTGCTCCACAGGGGAATTGGTTAAATAGTTCAAACACTATTATAAAAAAAAAAATCTGAAACCTAAAAATAACTTGCTCGAAATTTAGCTCAAAGATTAGAAACTAATATATCAAAGTGTATAGTTCACCAGCTACACCCACTGAGACAAATTCTTAGCCCAACGTGTAAAGTATTTCATATAACGTAATTGTTTGTGATGTCATAATTGATTTAACGGGTCACAGTAACATCCAGGGCCAAAGCCACCTTATAGACTTCCATCTATCACCTGTTTTGCAGTTTTTCCTCCAAAAAAATATTCTATTAGAGGAGCCACTAATGCCATATGTTCTCTCTACTCCTGAATTCTCCAACCCTACTGATGAAAGCCATTAACACTCAGCCCGGTTCTACCAGAGGTATAACTAAGGTGTCCACAGTGGCGACATGTTCATCAAGTAAAGGCTGCACGTCAGTTTAGATAGGAAACTTTAACCCAAATTTGAAAAGCAAACTTGAATCTCTGATAACTCAGATTATATTTGAATTTACTTTGAATCTGTCTGATTGGGCTAATTTTCTACTCTTTTTGTAAAGCACCTTAGTAAGAAAACTACACTGAAATGTGACATTTCTTTGTGCACCCATAAAGAGCAGTTTAACACGCATCAAATTTGTAATAAAATTTCTCTCATTTACATAATTTATCCGATTTTCTTGTAAAAAAAAAAAAGAGTTCAAGGGAGCCATTAAGACGCGAGTCCCTTTGATGCTGGTCCAATTAGACAAACTCCTCATTTAAGGACACCAACTAACATCATGCACACTCATTTAAATTAAAGGAAAAAAAGCTGCGCTGTCATTTCTACTTGTAGATATCTCTGTAAGCGCTATGTATGCGATTTGAGAGTAAAGTCTGAAGTGAAAGAATGCATTAAGCGTTTGCCTCATCATTGGAGTGCAGATGCACTTAGCATAGCCATGATGCTTAAACGTTAAGGGCAAGAGCCCTAAGTTTATATTATCTAGGGCTGCAACTAACGATTATTTTAAAAATCGATGAATCGGCCGATTATTTTTTCGATTAATCGGATAAAAAATATTTTTTATATTAACCTCTTTATTCCAAAATAAACATTTTAGACAGAACAAACAAGCACACAAGTACAGGTTGCTCATTAACTGTACTGGTGCAATATGAAAAATAAATGTTTGTGTTAAAACTACGCAAACTTACATGAGAAATGTAGCTGTACATCCACAAAATATAGGGTACTTTGTTTCATAAGGCCCAAAAAAAGACATTTTTGTTTTTAAAAGCCCCTAAGGGGCTCAAACAATAGGTCCCCCCATTTCAACAAATTAGTTTTTTTAGACTAGAAGAGTTCTGCCTTTTAAGACAGGAAAGTATAGCAGTTCAAGTTGCTACTTGAGAAAATACTTAACCATAGAGATAAAAATAGCCCTGTGATTCAAATTATAAATTGTATTTGGAATAAAAATTAGAGAACTAGGGGTGCTAAAAAACACATCCTCCAAAGACAGATATTTACATGGGAATGTGGCATATAATTAATTGACATATTACTGATCTTCCTTGATTTTATTCTGTTTTACTTCCATAAATTGCAGGATCTTCTTTACTTTATCTTTGCCAGAAGATTTAAACTTTAAAAGCCTTGCCCTCATAAGTTGCAAGTTAATTTATTTATAAAGAAAATATAAACGCTGCTTAAGCTAATTCAAATGAAATTAAAAGTAAAATAAGTAGCCAACCTTATCACTGTCTGTAACCTACTAACACGGTAAGGAAAGCATCAGATGAGCTACCTGAGAAACTAACGTTACGTTTCCCCACTTTAAAACCAAACAAACATGGTCGCTCACCCTGCTGATCAGCTCTCTTCACTGCCATCGAAGGCTCCAACGTGTTTTCTTTTCAGGTGCTGCATCATAACAGTGGTCCTTCTGTGCCATGTTCATTTGTTTTTACAAAAGTTGCATGTTACGACTTTTTTCGCTTTACAAAGCGCAGGCTGTTTTAATTCTTGTGATCAATCCCGGCGCATGCGCGCTTCATTTGCAGTCTTCATTTGCAGTCGGCGGCGGATGACGCATTAATCGCGCGACACAACTAATCGATGATGAAATTCGTTGCCAACGCTTTTAAAAGTAGATTTTTATCGCTTTTATCGATTCGTTGTTGCAGCCCTAATATTATCATCAATAATCTGTTTTCAAATGACAGCTGATATGAACAGCCAGAAAGCAAACACCCTGAACAGAAGTCTGCAAGTTTTTTCACACTTCTGGGGAAATATCACAACTCATGTCTGCTCTAAAAGGTCATGTTTGTCCTGAAAGTCTCTTGGTGTGAAGCAGTGTTCACTCCTTAACAGGACACTGCATAATGAGCAGTCAGAGAGCTGCCCAGACAGGCTGTAGTGCTATTCAACATAAGCAATATAACAGATTCTTTTTACTCTTCTTAATGAGGAGAAGTCATAAGTGGACACAGGAATGAAGAGTGCTGCACAAAATGCCTTTGACCTTTATTCTTCAGTCAATACAATCATTTTTCTCTGCTTTTTAACTTCTGTTTATATGGTGCAAAATTTGTGTAAAAAAGATAATAATTGGCAAACTAGAGTTAAACATCTTTCTTGGGAAAATGAGTGGATGTTTAAGGATGGATCAAAATATTGCTTTATAGAAAGCTCTTTTTTGTAAAGAGAAGTAATTGCATTTATTTCTGGTTTTATTTTCCTGACCATCTTTGTTTTCCAAGTGTTTTGTCTTAACTCACAGCGTTTAGTTTGTCAGTCTTCTTGGCTTCAGGCTCCTTCATAGTAGAGGCCAGGAGTTGATCCCCCTTGTATTCTTTGTACAGTTCTGCCAGGGTCTCTCTTGTTTCTAGGTTGGTGCTCTTCAGGTGGTACGCCGGATCCTGCTTGGCCTTTTCCTCATCTAAACCGTAACAGAATCGAGAGCAGAGTTTAACCATATCAAAAACCTTTGTTTTTTTTTTTTGTTTTTTTTTTAATTAAGAGTTCTTTTTTTTTTTATTTAACCCATTTGTTTATCTCATAAATCCCTCAACTTCAAACAGTCCTGAGCATAACAGAGGAGACATTCATCCTGAACAGACACAGCAGAAGATGCAATAAGTGTGGTTATTGGCTAAAAAGTTAAATTATTATTGTTTTCAAATTGAATTTAAAAATTCTAAATTTAAATCTGAAGAAAAAAACAACAACCTGATTGCTCTCAGAAAGGTACGGTAACTAAAAAGAAAAATCAACATTTATCAAATATTGTGAAGTTTTCACTAATACTAAGACTTTGTGACCTAAAGAGCTGATGCATACAAGTTATTTTAAATGATTCCTCAGGCCAATATACAGCGCTTGAAACTATCAATGCTAAAAGCAGGGGTCCCCTCTTGAAATACCGACTATGTAAGTTGGGAGATGACGCTGTCGTTGGCCAGGTAATATGACCTGGAGGAACGTATCGCTTTATGGCCAGAAGCTCTTATATAGTCATGGAGATAAGGCTCTTGCTCTGTTGTTTTCCGCCTGCTTCACTACTGGTCATGGCTGAGGGAGGGAAGATGTTTAAACCTTCTGAGGAAACTAAAAAGAGAAAGCACGAAAGGGATCATGGGCCAGGAAAAACAAGAGCCGATCAGGGAAAGGAGTTTATTCATTGAAGCAGGCTAAAAGAAGAAGTCGGAAGTAAAACCGATTCTCTTTTCTCAATTTTATTATTAGAATGGTGAGTTAACACTTTGCTCTGAGTATACAATTATATTTGTTATTGATTTCTATGTTTAGTAGAAGCAAAATACGGGCAGTTACAGTTATAGCGCCACTAGTGGACAAAAGTTACATGGCGTGCCTTTAAATGCAGGAAGCAATGGCCTTTCATTTAACTTAACATTGTGAAAACTGTTTTAGATTTCAGGTGTTCTATGTTATTTTAGATACAAGCTTAATAACACATGGCACAGTTTAATAGAGAATTTACATTTTCTGTGGTAGGGATAGTGTAGTAAAGTATTTTCAAACGATACGTAATCAGGTTTATTTTTTACTATCATCTTTAATAAAGAAAAGGCATTAATTTATAACAACGATGAAAATGTTTGTATTTAATCAAATGTATGTAACTTCATTTATCCAGGCAGATCTCACTGACTTTAAAATGTTCTTTTTTAGAGAGACGCCTGGCCAGAATGGCAGAAGCACACAGACTAAAGCTTTTTCATTAACATGAAATATGAAAAGAATCATCTTTTAGAATGTTTTTCCTACTTCATTCAAAATTTAAGTTATATTTGTTTAGTACTTGAATGTTAACCAACATGTCTCTAATAGCTTATATCCACACTTAATACCCAAATTTTAGACAAACCGCTGACGATAAAATGGAGGGGGTTATTTTCTGTCACTGCCATATGCTCGTCATTGTCCAGGAGCAGCTTTTCAGGTTTTGAGGGCAGTAAAGAGCGAAGCAGGTTGTTGCAAGAGGTGCTAATATTGCATTTACAGACAAGGTAGAATAGACTCTACTTAAATAGTGAAGGGAAGAGCTTCAAAGTTCAGTTTTTAATCCTCTGAGCTCGTTATATCAATATATTTAAGAAGTTATTATTTAAAATGAAAATGATAGAAAATAGATCTAATTTTCTATTCATTTTCTGAGTCCTTATCATCAACCTCTACTACCCTACAAAAAAAAGAAAAACATCTTGTTGGTAACTGACCTGGATCCAGCACTTTGAGGTTGTTCTTTACATGAAAAAAGTTGGACACATTGAACTTATCCAGGTTGGTGGGATCCTGTGAAGAAATAAAAAGAAAACTTTAAATCTCACAAGCATTTGAGAAGAAAAACTTTCCAAAACTCCAAGTAAATATATGAAACATTAAAAGACAAACTACCTGAAGCATTATGATATCTTTTCTAGTGAAGGGTTCATCAGTCAGCAGGTCTTTATAACTTTTTGTCTTGATGTTGAGCTGCTCAACCGCCTGCGGATGAACAGAAGGATGTCAAACAAACACAAAAAAAACTTTGAGAAAAACCCAATTTGTTGAGTAAAATTCTATATTTTTTGTTTCTGTTTTAAATGCTTATTTTTAACTAAAATCAAATGCATCTTAACTTCAAATACTTTGCATTAATAGACCAACCCCCAAAGAAATGTATAAACGCAATGCTTGTTTTAAAAAAAAAAAGGTGTATTTCTAGAAACACAAAACAATGTGACATACGGCAGTATTTAGAGATAAGATCATTGTATATGGGATGTTCTGCTTAAATCAAAATAAAGCCTCATCGATTAATAACATCAGTTTGGATTAGAAAAGTATTTCAGCTGCAGCGGAAGTCACCCACCTCGTAGGAAAACACATTTCCAGTGACCTTGTTGGCGACAATGTGAGAGTTATTTGTGAAGACGTTGTACAGAACTGGACAGTGGTATTTCCCTGGAACAAAAACCAACAACAAAGCAAGTCAATGGCTGGCTGAAGGTAGAGTTACTGTGAAAGAGATCGCTTATCTTCAGTGGAAGTTAACACTTGTGAAAATTTACAATCTGTGTTACATTGCCTTCTTTACACCTCATAATAAACCTCTTTAAGGAAATAAGTTTCTCTGTTTTCAACTCATAAGTAGCATTTTTCCAAAGTGATGAATGTGGACTGATTTGGACAATGTTGAAATAAAGGGAATCCACTAAAGCTACAGGGGATCTCACAGAAGTGGCACACATCAAAGAGTCACTCTATTAACTTTTAAAAATGTTTTTCTTTAATCCCAGTTTTGCCAAATATATGAATATTTAACTATTAATGTTTCAATTAATTTGTCACATTATTTC
Organism: Cyprinodon tularosa; assembly: GCF_016077235.1. Taxonomy (NCBI): domain Eukaryota; kingdom Metazoa; phylum Chordata; class Actinopteri; order Cyprinodontiformes; family Cyprinodontidae; genus Cyprinodon; species Cyprinodon tularosa. The sequence goes on along the minus strand of NW_024039619.1, from coordinate 117,772 downwards.
GTACTCATCCTGTTATCACACATTTTGAGCTAATCAACGGTTAATTTACAAATGTATTGAATTCAGAGAAGACGACAACTAATATAGATTCATACACTCACCGGCCACTTTATTAGGTACCCCATGCTAGTAACGGGTTGGACCCCTTTTTGCCTTCAGAACTGCCTCAATTCTTCGTGGCATAGATTCAACAAGGTGCTGGAAGCATTCCTCAGGGAGTTTGGTCCATATTGACATGATGGCATCACACAGTTGCTGCAGATTTGTCGGCTGCACATCCATGATGCGAATCTCCCGTTCCACCACATCCCAAAGATGCTCTATTGGATTGAGATCTGGTGACTGTGGAGGCCATTTGAGTACAGTGAACTCATTGTCATGTTCAAGAAACCAGTCTGAGATGATTCCAGCTTTATGACATGGCGCATTATCCTTCTGAAAGTAGCCATCAGAAGTTGGGTACATTGTGGTCATAAAGGGATGGACATGGTCAGCAACAATACTCAGGTAGGCTGTGGCGTTGCAACGATGCTCAATTGGTACCAAGGGGCCCAAAGAATGCCAAGAAAATATTCCCCACACCATGACACCACCACCACCAGCCTGAACCGTTGATACAAGGCAGGATGGATCCATGCTTTCATGTTGTAGACGCCAAATTCTGACCCTACCATCCGAATGTCGCAGCACAAATCGAGACACATCAGACCAGGCAACGTTTTTCCAATCTTCTATTGTCCAATTTCGATGAGCTTGTGCAAATTGTAGCCTCAGTTTCCTGTTCTTAGCTGAAAGGAGTGGCACCCGGTGTGGTCTTCTGCTGCTGTAGCCCATCTGCCTCAAAGTTCGACGTACTGTGCGTTTAGAGATGCTCTTCTGCCCACCTTGGTTGTAACGGGTGGTTATTTGAGTCACTGTTGCCCTTCTGTCAGCTCGAACCAGTCTGGCCATTCTCCTCTGACCTCTGGCATCAACAAGGCATTTCCGCCCACAGAACTGCCGCTCACTGGATGTTTTTTCTTTTTCGGACCATTCTCTGTAAACCCTAGAGATGGTTGTGCGTGAAAATCCCAGTAGATCAGCAGTTTCTGAAATACTCAGACCAGCTCTTCTGGCACCAACAATCATGCCACGTTCAAAGTCCCTCAAATCACCTTTCTTCCCCATACTGATGCTCGGTTTGAACTGCAGGAGATTGTCTTGACCATGTCTACATGCCTAAATGCACTGAGTTGCCGCCATTTGATTGGCTGCTTAGAAATTAAGTGTTAACGAGCAGTTGGACGGGTGTACCTAATAAAGTGGCCAGTGAGCGTATTTCATATGGCTCTACACGAACTCCTGTAGCTTTAAGTTTTTATCAAACTACTGTTTAGAGATTTTGGATCTGTCAAGTTAAGCTTTTTTTTTTCTATCAAAGAAAAAACTTTCATTATGCCATGAATTCAAATAAAATAATATTTTACCATCATTGTTTTTGGCGAAGTTCAGTTTAATGAGGGCCTTTGCTTCCAGTTTCTGTAAAAAGAAACAAAAACAAACAGAACAGTCTTGAATCCCATAAATGAGCTCCAGATAGTTTAGTATACATATAATACAGGTTTGAAACATGTAAAACACTCCATTAAATATTCAGTTCTTAATGACTTTTTACATATTTAAACAGATTTCTAGACTTACCCTTTAACAGGAGGAAGTTTAATTACCTATGGGTCTATATATATATATATATATATATATATATATATATATATAAATAAAAATTGGAACTACCATTGTGTCATAACTTCTGATTTATAGGTGATCCAACAGAGCAAAAATAACTGTCAAGCGTCTCCAAATGTTAAAAAAAACAACAACAAAAAACACCATAAAAACACCTTTGAAACTCCGGATGAAGCCTAAAACTGTATAGAACCACATCTGGAAAATGACTGCAGCAAATAAGGACTGAATCAGTTGAATCCAAATAGATTTATTTCCTTATAAAAAGGAATCTGGCCAAAGAAAAGTGCTGATTTCCACAACTATTTCTGCATATCAAGGTGTTTTTTCATAAGATCTCACTGTGTTTTATTAAATGTTACCATTATACACAGCATTATATCAATAAATTGAGTAGAAAATTATGTAAACAGTATTTTTTTTTCTGATCACAAGATACTTATATCCAACTATACAACAAATATAGCCAGAAAATAAAGTGTATGTTGTTCTGCTGTAACAGTAGTGTGTATTAGTAACGTGTGGATAACAAAAGTTTTATAAATTTGCCCAAATCAATTCCACATACAGTAGTTACAGTGAATAGAGGTTCTGTGGGAAACACGACTCATTGCTATGTTTTTATGACCAGATCAGTATTATTTTCTACTCTATGTACATGTTCACTTTTTGAAATAGCAGACAGGTAATGTCAATAAGTTGAAAATATACGATTAAAGCGGAATGTGCATCTTTATGTATAATTTCATCATCTCTGCACCAGAATCATAATTGCTGTAAAGAGGCTGAAGGTTTTTTTGCTACTCTATTTTTAAAATAGTAGGAACATTATGTAAAATGCTGTAAACAGAAAGAGAAAGCAAAACTTAATCACACAGCTGATCATACTGGATCATCTTCCAGGTCAAAATTCAGCTGTTTTCTGATGATTTCGGTCTGACAAATTTCCTTCAAAAAGCCTCCAAATCTGACATTTTCTTCTTCATACCATTGTGATATTTTATTATCATGAGAGTAAAGGAATAACTATAGTATAGTAAGTAAAAATTTACGAAACAGAGCTAAAAGCTGTGTGTAAAGAAAACCTCTCTCCCTGCAGCTCGATGAGCAGGTTTTAGGCACCGAGGGCACATGTGTTACGCAAGCAGACTACTTGTCCATAAATGGTCAGACAATGATCTCAAGCCCCTTGTTGGAAAGGTAAGGGGTTTCCAATTATACCAGCCATTATGGGTGGTGACTAAAAATGGCTGTGTTCGTTTGCATATTTGCACAATAGAGCCGTTTTATATCTTCCTGGTTAAGCTTTAAGTAAGAAACTGTAGGTGCAGATGTGGAAGAATCCAGTCCTTGTTGGCTGGAGTTCAATGAGAGCCTGCTAATGATCTATTTACTAAATCAGGTCCTCGAGGACTAGAATACACATCTGAATGCCAAATACTTGGGTAAGTAATTTCATCATATACTTTAAGACGACGTAAACAATTAGTGATGTCTTACTTCTCCAGTGATGGGATTGGTTCCATACTTCTTAATCCAAGGAACAATGCTCCTATAAGAAGAGAACAGAGAGCAGAAAATCTGAATTAATTCAGAGATAGATGGCATTATTGATGGCTGTTTAACTATAAAAGCAGCTTTAGCTTTAAAATAAGGGATTAAAAAAAAGTATTATCATCATTATTAAGTATTTTCTATCTTCCAGAAAGTTGCAAACTTGTCATCAGTGGGCCGTTCACCCTAAAAGGGAACAAAAATCAGCTTTCTAGCATCGCTACTTTAGTCCCAAGATGTAAATCCTAAACCTATCTAAGTATTATCATGTCATTTTTTAAAATCATTATTTGCTTCAAATGCTTACATGGTTTTAATGTAATAACAACAAATCTTCCCCTGATGGAATTTACAATTAGTACAAGATACTCACAGCAGGTCAAACACCAAGCCTTCCTCAGTGCAGACGGGATACTCAAATGGTTGCAAGGACAAACTGAAAAGAAAAGAAAAAAAAACCTTAACAAACAAACATTTGCTAAATGAAAAAAAATTAGCAAAGAATGATACAAAAAAAAAAAAAATGGTACCAAACATGTTGCATCTTTAAAGACACAAAAAAAGTCCTGTGCAGCTCTAATAAAGCAAATGACTGCAGTTAAAATATGCTAATGCACTGCTGTAAAGCTGGGTCTATTATTTCTAGCATGTTAAGATCTTACAAAGGAAACAACAATGTGGTGCAGGGAAGTAATGAAAGCATCAAGAATGGGAAACTGAAGCAATGTGTCATAAAAACAGACATCGCTCAACATGGGAAAAAAGGAAAACTGACACATTCTGCTGTTGGAGATGTTTTCTAGACAAACTATTTGTCTAAGGCTTGTAGATTTTAACGTTATGGTCCTTTTTACTAAATGCAATATAACTTTTATACTGTTGATATTTTTAGTCTTTTTTTTTTTTTAGCATGACTTTTCAATGATCCATCTAGAAAATTGCAGATGAAAAATAGTCTACTGGCTAATCCTGGCATATTTACAGCAAAGTTATTAAAAGACATTGTCACTGCAATGAATAAAAAGAACTAGAACCAACATCAACATCTACAAAAAAGAAACAAAGCTCCACGGGTTATATAGAAGCGGTCGCAGATTGGGAATCATTAAATAAAAATCAAATGTGACCAGTTCTGTGTTTCTTGCTTCTTTTCAAGGTTTTGATTCTATTGCCATAATCCTTCATTTTTTTTCTTATATTTTAACAATAATATTGTTTTATTTGTTTGGGCTTCTTTAACAAAGTTTAAAATTTAAATGGACTAGTCTGTTATTTTTTCTAATAGATTTTATTCTGTTCTACTCTTCATCTCTGTCTATATCCAAAGAACTCAAAAACTGCATGCAAACATTTTTTTTCTCTCAACATCATTCCTTCTTACCTGCAGTGGTCAAATGGGAGACGTTTAAAGTTTGCTTGGGGAATTTCTGGAAAATAAAGCATAAATTAAAAATCTAAGCACTGAATTTTATTCAGGTTAAAAAAATCATGTCAACAACTATTATCTAAAACAAGAATGAACATAGTTTAAACCCGTTGTATATAGAGAACCAAAGGCGACATGCAAAGTGAGAAAATTGTCTTGGGAGCCTAAAGAAATCAGTTTATGCTACACTGCATGGGGAGAACTCTGCTATCCTCATAAAAAAAAAGACAAACTATACAAACTTCAGTGTAGAAGTAAGGGTTTTCTCAAACTACAAGCCACGGAGTATTGTTTATTTATATTGTTAAAAAAAGATCCCCAATAGCTGTCACCAAAAATGGGACGAGCTAGTCTTCCTGGGCTCCACAAAACAAAACAAAAATCACTTAACAATTAAACATTGTAGACATTATTATATATGTGATTAGAAATCATTCAGAATACGTTATTACATTCATATCTAATACATGAATTCTCACTTTCATACAGTAAATATGTTAATTCACTACTCATTCTAATAATTAAAAGATACTTAACTATTCAGTTCACGTATATTCAGTGGGCAATTATTCCAATAACTGATAAATAACACGATAAATAACTTCCCTTTAAGGCATCTGATTTTGGACATGGTAACATCATCTGACCACCATTAGCTGACCTTGTTACATAAGAGTGAACCTGATCATATCTGACAATTTGCTTTTATAAGAAAACAGGTTGAAAAGAAGAGACAATGTTTATAAAAAATGTTGTAGTATTGCAAGCCAGTCTGTACTCTACCATTAAATAAGAAAAATGACAGTGCATACTGACAGCAGGTTCTTATGGAACAATGTAAAACCAACCTGGCAGCTCTGTTCTGAGCAGTTTGTAATTTCCTTAGTTGATCTTTAGATGCGGAGGACCATACAGGTGAACAATAATCCAGGTGACATAAAATTAACTATTTAGCCACCCGTCCCACAATATTTGTAGGGACATAAGAAAGATTTTCCTCACCATCATCAGCCCTGAAATAAGGACCATACAAGAGTGGAGATTGGAAATTACTGAAAACAATCTCAGGTTACAAACAGAGCTCCCAGGCTGTAGGTGTCTTTGGTTGGGTAAATATACTGAATCAGTTCTCCCTCAGGTTTTAACAGCCTTTCCCTCCACCTCTAGTCTCAAATGCTGCAGAACTCATCTGGCTAAATGCTGTTAATCTCAGATCTCTACATCTCCTGGTTCTTGTTAATCATCCATCCCACTGCTTCAGATGACTCCATCAAACAGCAAACCTCCGTGTTTTCCTCTGGCTGCCATCTACAAAGGTTCTCAGATCACTCCTCCATAGCCCTCCTCAGGAAGTGGTGCCAGCAGAACCCTCTCATTCTGAATACAGCGGAAACTAAGGAGCTGATGATGGACCCACACAGCTTCAGATCCACCTCACTGACACTTCCAGGGAACTCATTTTGGAGGAGCAGTAGTTATAAAGAAAAAAGATACTGGTTGCACAGGTTCATTATCTGAGCAAGACTTATTTGCACCATTTCCTTTTCTGCTCAATATGTGTCTTACAGATGTTGTTAAGGATATTGATGAGTACTTTCAGACTTTAAATCCTGCTCTTGAGGCGTTTCTTTCCAACAATCATCCTAATTTGTCCACCATTCTGTAACCTGACTCCTATTTTCTTCTTGTAACTTCATAATTTCTTATTTTTATCTGGATTTTTCTTTTATATAACTAAATGCATAGTAGTTACTATTTCTGAGGGGCATTTCCTTTCTCTTCTGAGGAACAACTCAATGCGTACTACTGTGTTATTTTAACATTATTTCAGTTTATGTCCCGTTATCCCCCCACTGTGGGACATGGATGTATTTTTACTCACCCGCTCGTTTCCCGCCATAAAAGTTTGTGTATTCTGTACATGTGATGTACCTGTAATAAAATTAAAACACGTAAACGTTAAGAAGAGTACATAAACATAAAGAGGAAACTCAGAAAATCTTCTCATGAAGAGACACATCGAACAAGCTAACGTGTGTTGGCAAGCTAGCTTTTTAGCGCTAGATGAAACGTCTTGTTTATGAAACATTATCATCTTACATTTTGTCCTTTTGGTGCTGTCGCTTCCCCATCTTACTGACTGGATGGTTTTGAGCTAACAAATACGATTAAAAAAGTAAAATTTTATCAATAAAACATACAAGCTATTAGCCTGTCTGTACGTTTCCTGTTTATATTTTTGTTCTTCTTCTGTGGATTTTTTGGGGGCAGTAGCGATCCAATATATCTCAATACTGCCACCCTCTGGTCACACGTTGGCCAATCAGTTACATATTTCTTTAATTATCTTAATATGATTAGTATATGTCAAAAGCACTTTTTTCTTTCATTTCTATTTAACTGAAGTAATATATCTTTACAACTTAGTTACTTAGTAATCAGCAACTTAATGGGTAAAATTTTCCTTTATCTGCTACTGTAACAGGTGGCACTGATTGGCTCCTCAGCGATTGTTAAAGGATGGATGAGGAACAGACGTGGCATGATCAGAACATTTTAACAGAGTTCTGTCATGTTTGTAACTGTGCTCTTGTTGTAAAAATAAAAAATAAAATTTATCATATTTTTGTGGTTTCTCAAATTGAATGCAGGACATTTCTTTGGATGTTTTGGATTTATTCTGGATATTGCAGGTAAGGTTTCTCCATTTATTTGCCAATGTGCTGTTTCTCATTGTGCCCTTTTTGAGTTGAGTTAAACTAATTGTTTGATGGAAGCTGCGCAGAACATGAGAGGAAGGACTTACCTCATCAGAACTTCATCCCCAGAGTATTGAAAACATTTGCCCCTTCCAATTTAAAGACTGATGGCTGTCTTTACCTTAATAGATTCTACATATCATTGTTAATGTTTTTTTTTTCTTCCTTCTACTAAGGATGTTTTTATTATCTATAAGTACACATACACACCATAATGAACAACTGTTTTAACTGAAGAGGAAAGTATTCCCGATGGTTTTAAGATATTTCCACTCTCAGTTTGGTTAAATTAAACTTTCTCTTGAAAGTTATCTGCTCCCTAAACAATTTTGACAGTGCCGAGTTTTTTTTTTTCTTTTTCCAAACTTTCAAAATTCTGGTTGAGCACAACAATCCTGACTACACATAAACAAAAACTCTGCAATACCTTCAAGAATAGCACCAAATTGTTTTTTTGGGGGGATGCACCTTTTATATTTATATATATATATATATATACACATATAACACAATCAAAATATGTAAACACAGCACTAGGATGAATGATGCACTAACTGCCTAAATAACAAAACACAGTAAAGGTTGAATTAATCTGCAAGTTTATTATTTCTTGGCATATCACTGATATTTATGGCTACAAGATAAAGAAGTAATCAAATAATGTAGAAGGGCATCAATGATGAACTCACAGTTGGTAACGTACCGAGGTGTGAAAATTTATTTGCTCACATACAGACTTTTACATTATTTTATTTTTGTCACACTTTAATATTTCAGATAAATAGTTGTAATATTGAACGAAAACGGCCTGAGCATTTACAGAAATTGTATTTCTCAAATTAAAAAAAAATATTCAAACCGGCCAGGCTCACTAGGAAGCACTAAACAGCCCGTCTAAATGTATGTTTCACGCTTGGCTGAGTTGGAGTTGTTCATAACAAGCGATCCGTCTAACACAGTTGGAGTTTAGTAGTCGCCATCTTACTGCAGAATCAAATTGTAAATGTGCCTAAGTTTCTCTTTTAATGACTGGAAATACATTTTTTTTTTTAGATATCATTATTCATGATATCATTTAGTCTTCCAGGTGTTGAAGAAGCAAACCGTCCCAAATCATCCGATTCTCACCGCCATGTTTGGTTGTGACTGTCTCTCCTTAAATGAGGTGTTATCTTTCCAACCCTTTCCAGACTGATCAATGTCAGTAAGTTTTTTCTACAGAGGCTCAGCTCTGAATATATCTGGAGTTCTGCTAATAATTATACCTGGGTCTCATCTAGATTTCCAAAAACATTTAACCAATCTCTTTAAACTAATAATTTAAAATTATCACTTTAGGTTTAAATCGCCTTTTACCCCTTGATGCATAAAATTACAATTTTTTTTTTAGTAACTGAGGTGATCTTTGCCCAGTATTTAAAATTTGTTGCATGAAACATTAGTCACAAAAGAAAAGGTAAAACTGTAACGAGGGCAAACATGTTTTCACACCACAGTATGATGGATAATGTGGAGCAGAAGTTTCATTCAGATCGCCTGTTCTACACATTTTCAGACATGTCAACAAACTGAACATTTATTTTACCCTCTTTCTCACTCCACACACAGAAGGAATGAGGAAATGACTGACAAGATACTTCTGTCAGAAACCGGAATTATATCTTTAACCAAATTCTTGATTTGGTTCATAAAGGGAAAATTGAATACAGGGCAGCAGCACTGCCTGTGTACCTGAGTTACTGCTGGCTTGCATGTCATCAGTAATAGCACTTTGAAGGCTGATAAAAGAAAAACCAGAAGAGTTTGGAACAGTTAGACCCTGCCTTTACACAGGGGAGGAGAATAAAAACAGAAAACTCAACAACATATGAATGTTCTCATCCTTGGCACTTTATCTGTTAGGCAGAATCAAACTCGCACCTGTTAGCTGTCGCTGACAAACACACAGATTTATGACTCAATGAAAAAAAAAAGCAGAACAGAGATGCAATAAACCACGTAAGAAACAAAAATAGAAATAATGAAAAGACAAGAGGTTCAAAAGTCCATGAGTCTGATGGTAGTTGGCTTGCTTGGAAAGTGCAATATGTGGTTTGTTTGTTTGTTTTTTTTTCTTCTTACAGAGCAAAAATGATAAAAGCCAAAACATTTTTAACATAGGTTCTCTGGAGAACAACAGGAGTCTCCATGGGAACGGTAAACGTGGCCGGATGTTTTCGGCTTTTTTTCTTCTTCCAGTTTAATGGGTTTGCTTCGATAAAAACAGTCTTCGAGTGTTTGGGTGGAAAAAAGCACAACAGAAGATCACCGCAGGTCCATCATGCACACAGAGTCATCCGTGATGTTCACATGTCCTGCATCCTGAAAATAAAGAAGCACGTTTAAATTTACACATGAACAGAAAGCAACCACAACAGCATAAAGGATTTTAGTCTCAACCCAAGTTTGTTTATTGCCGTTTTTTTATTTTTTTTATTTCAATGATTCTAAAAGATCTTCATTATTATAAAACTCCAGAAACGACTTTCTGTCCTTTTTCAAAAGCTGCTGCTGGATGAGAAATGTGCAGTGGAGGCCTAGAAGGTCATCGAAACCACATTTCCCAGAATCGCTGATGTTTGTTTCCAGCAGTCATTGGTCAAAAGGTGGAAGACACCCTGAACAGGCAGCCCATCCATCACAGGGCAACATTACAGCAGAGGAAGATGGACACCCATTTAGAGATGATTTAAAGGTTAACCTACAGGGATATTTTTGAAATGGACTTCTGACACGTTTATTGATACCCATTCTTCTCAATACTCAATAAGACAACACTTCCTCTATGTCTGTTTACAATGCTTAAGTATAGAGAGGAATCTTGACAATTTAATCTCTCCTGATCATCCAGTCATGGGTCGGCTTTTAAGTTCCTCAGCTTTCCTCCAAGGTTTTCTACAGGAGTTAGGTCTGGAGGAAACCGTAGAACCGGTAGGAATACTTTCTGTCTTTCTGTGTGGCATTTCATGTTTTTTTTTGTTTTTTTTTCAAAGTCCAAACTACATCCAGATTCCACTTTGATGGGTAAAATTCATCTAATCTTTAGGAACCCAGCCCAACTGTCTGTAGATTTCACTGCTCTTTAAACGACTTTAAAGCATTTCTGTTTTATTTCTAAATGCAAATGTAATCCATTTTATTATTTAAAAAGGCTTCAAATATTCAGTAGCTCTTTGGAATCTTCTCCAAGATATCTACCTTTAATTTTTTTCCTGTTATTCTTTCTTATTTTGTGTGTTTTACTTGTTTGATCTGTTTTTTTTATTATAAGAAAATTTATAAATGATAATATATTTCCTATTTTCAATTTATTTCCTATTTTTTAGTGCTGATAAAAACCAAACAATACGCACACAATTTAGTTGTAGGCTCAGAACTTACATGACACTTGATTGTAAGACCAAAACAAACGGTTTAAATGCTGTGAGCTTTCAAGTATCTTCTCTGAAAAACTAGATAACCACAATTTAAGCATAGTTTTTACCAAAATATTTTATTATCCATTGAAAAGAGGATTTAATATGTAGATATTTTTCAGGGGCGCTGAACGGTGGAACAATGAGTAGCGCTGTTGCATTGCAGCAAGAAGGTTCTGGGTTCAATTCTGTCTTTCTGGAGTTTGCATGTTATCTCCAGGTTCTACTCAGGCTTCCTCCCTCATTCCAAAAACATGACTGTTAGGTTAAATGGATTCTCTAAATTATCCTTAAAGTTGTAGGGAAACAACCGTTGCATCCAACTGTTGCACTTCCGAATTCTTCCGAGTGGTGCAAGACTTTACACGAGTGAATAAAGTGAATGTGATTGGTCGATTATCAAGCAAGCAAGTTTGATTGTGGCTGGTGTCTCGGAAGCATCTTGCTAACCAGTTAGCAACTTAGTGCTAGTTGGTTCCCAATGGGAAATTCCATTGGGACCAAGTTGCACTAAATTGGTGACTTAGAAACGGCACTGTCAAGGAACGCTATGGTCAGAGGAAACATGCAAGAGGAGCAGTTTTGTGTCGAAGGTCCTGGATGAGTCTCCTCCGTCATACATTTTTTATTTATAGGAGGAAAGTGTGGACGAATTGTTGTGGAAGAGGACGACGCCAGGGTGTAAATGATTATTTCTTATTTCAGCATTTGCATATATTAGCTGCTACACATGAATCAAGATGCTATGAGTGAAAAAAATTGATTGGCAGATGACTGTTGATATATGATTGGCCGAATTTAGGTGTACAAGCTGACGTATAACTAACTGGCGAGCATAAAATAACGAAAAAAACCCCCACAGATTTAACAGTTTATTTTTTTTTTTAAACAGAAATTTTTCTAAATTTTGGGACAACATAATCTGATAAAGAGTACATTTATATACATGGTTAAGCCAGAATGATATGACATTTAAACATGATTTCCCTACGACTATAAGTGTGTGTGAGTGTGTGTGCATGGTTGTGTGTCTCTGGGTTTTTCCTGCAACAGACTGGCCTTTCGACAATAGACTGCCAATCCGAATATTAGTGTTTACTTTTCTAACGCATGCTTTTAAATACTCACTGTGAAGAGAGGCGGATCCTTGCTGTGAGGGTGGAACCCCTTCTGTTTACATGAAGAGATCTCGTTCGTTCCTCGATCAGTTAACCTGAAGTAGCCGATCCTGATGCAGAGAAGGAGAGACAAGGTCAGAGGAGGAAAATCTGCAAGCAGCCTGCAGACAGGCGTGTCAGTGCGAGAATGTTTAGGACAGAAGGCATTCTCTAGGAACAAGTTTTCCAACTAACTCATTGAATTTAGGTGAGCAGACAATGGCGATGGCCTCGGGAAGCATGATCTGGTAGGAGCAGTGTGTGTGGAGGTCAACGCTGGATAGGAAGGCTGTCTGTGTGGGATGAGTCTGGGGAAAAAACATTATTAGTATAATTTCAAACTTTAAAAAAATGAGAACATGGCTTCAGAACATTAAAATTACAATCATGACAAACTCAGAATCTTAAATGTATCTAATACCACTTAACTGCATCAAACTCAGTAAATATGTCTATATTTACAGTTTCGACTTAATCCTTCTGCTCACTTTGGAGGGATTTCACCTCACCTCATCACCTGAGACTGAACTGGAATGAATGTAATTTAATCTAAATCTGTTCATACAGGTGCTGGTCATAAAATTAGAATATCATGAAAAAGTAGATTGATTTCAGTAATTCCATTTAAAAAGTGAAACTTGTATATTATATTCATACATTACATACAAACTCATATATTTCAGATGTTTATTTTGTTTAATTTTGATGATTACAAATGACAACAAATGAAAATCTCAAATTCATCATATCAGAAAATTAGAATATTGTGAAAAGGTTCAAAATTGATGGCCCCTGGTGCCACACTCTAATCAGCTAATTAACTCAAACCACCTGCAAAAGCCTTTAAATGGTCTTTCAGTCTAGTTCTATAGGCTACACAATCATGGGGAAGACTGCTGACTTGACAGTTGTCCAAAAGACGACCATCGACACCTTGCACAAGGAGGGCAAGACACAAAAGGTCATCGCTAAAGAGGCTGGCTGTTCACAGAGCTCAGTGGCCAAGCACATTAATAGAGAGGCGAAGGGAAGGAAAAGATGTGGTCGAAAAAAGTGTACAAGCAAGAGAGATAACCGCACCCTGGAGAGGATTGTGAAACAAAACCCATTCAAAAATGTGGGGGAGATTCACAAAGAGTGGACTGCAGCTGGAGTGAGTGCTTCAAGAACCACCACACACAGACGTATGAAAGACATGGGTTTCTGCTGTCGCATTCCTTGTGTCAAGCCACTCTTGAACCACAGACAGCGTCAGAAGCGTCTTGCCTGGGCTAAAGAGAAACAGGACTGGACTGCTGGTGAGTGGTCCAAAGTCATGTTCTCTGATGAAAGTAAATTTTGCATTTCCTTTGGAAATCAAGGTCCCAGAGTCTGGAGGAAAAGAAGAGAGGCACTTCATCCACGTTGCTTGAAGTCCAGTGTAAAGTTTCCACAGTCAGTGATGGTTTGTGGTGCCATGTCATCTGCTGGTGTTGGTCCATTGTGTTTTCTGAGGTCCAGGGTCAACGCAGCCACATACCAGGAAGTTTTAGAGCACTTCATGCTTCCTGCAGCTGACCAACTTTTTGGAGATGCAGATTTCATTTTCCAACAGGACTTGGCACCTGCACACAGTGCCAAAGCTACCAGTACCTGGTTGAAGGACCATTGTATCCCTGTTCTTAATTGGCCAGCAAACTCTCCTGACCTTAACCCCATAGAAAATCTATGGGGTATTGTGAAGAAGAAGATGCAATACACCAGACCCAACAATTCAGAAGAGCTAAAAGCCACTATTAGAGCAACCTGGGCTATCATAACACCTGAGCAGTGCCACAGACTGATCGACTCCATGCCACGCCGCATTGCTGCAGTAATACAGGCCAAAGGAGGCCCAACTAAATACTGAGTGCTGTACATGCTCATACTTTTCATGTTCATACTTTTCAGTTGGCCAACATTTCTATAAATCCTTTGTTTTTATTGGTCTTCAGTAATATTCTAATTTTCTGATATGATGAATTTGAGATTTTCATTTGTTGTCATTTGTAATCATCAAAATTAAACAAAATAAACATCTGAAATATATGAGTTTGTATGTAATGTATGAATATAATATACAAGTTTCACTTTTTAAATGGAATTACTGAAATCAATCTACTTTTTCATGATATTCTAATTTTATGACCAGCACCTGTACAGTTGTAAAAAAAAAAGATTAAACCGCCCCATTTAAAAATATATATTTTAATTCTCCAGGTGATGGAACAACATGAGCAACTGAATGGAGGGACTGAGACCAGATGTTCAGCATCAAGGCAGCTCTCTTCTTTTCTAAAAACATGCCAGGCAATTATAATACATATATTTGGACCAGGAGTTTAAGGTTTTTAAGATTTTAAATAATTAATTCTATATATTTTTAACATGTTAAAAAAATTAACAAAATTAATACAATTTTTTTACATATTTAAGTCTAGTGCGGGAACTTTTGTATTCGCTGTTTCTTGTAGACACGTACATCTGATATAGATATATATATATATACACCGTGTGTGTGTTTGTGTGTGTATACATACAAGTTTGTGCAATTTCTTATCCTGGGCAAATAATAAGGTAAAGAAGACTTATAAAAATGTAAGACAAAACAAAAAAACAGATGAGCTGGAAATGGCTGAACATTTAGAAATCTGATTCTTTTATTTAAAAAGACCTTTTTGAAATCTGTTGTATTAAAGAGGATCAGAGGGAGAGAACTTAAGAAGGCAAGAAAGAAGGGATGAAAGAACAAACTAAAGCAGGAGAAGCAGAAATGGATGAGAACAGGCAATAAGATGGGTAAATGTGTGGATCTATGAATGTAAGGATGGATAGAGCAAACAACAGCTGATCAGACAGGTCTGGATGAATGAAAATGGATGGAGTTTTTTTTTTTCTTTCAATATGTATCTAGATAGTTCCAGGTTATGAGAGTACACAGATCAAAATGCTTTCCATGATTAGATTTGAGATTTTTCAACACCTTTCTCCCATCAGCTTCCTCTGCCTCACCACTGAGAGGACCAGGATGAAAGCTCCCATCAGGAGAACTTGGCAGCTTCAGATGGTATCTAGAAATTCCTGTTTTAAAGAAAAAACTTGAATGGAAGTGGCTTCCTTTTACTCACATGTATCCAACCGAGGGCGATGAGGTCATACTGGTCCTGGATGAGGAAAAGCTCCTCTTCGTTTTCAGTGTCACAGTAGTCTGGCCCACCGCACTGCTTGGGGACGATGACGTGAGTCACAGTAAATGCATTTCTGAGCTGAAACGAACACAAGAGTCCCACGGTCAAATAATATGCAAACGGTTATTCACAGAGTGTAGGTGTGCAAAATAAACATTCAGCAGTACTGTACAGCGTTTTAACAAAGGGAAAACGAGTTTTAGAAAGTAAACAACAGAGCGTGAAGCACTTTAAACAAAAGCAGCCGTACAACCATAAGGAGAAGGCTGAAGAAAGCAGCCCTCTGTAGAAAGAAGTAAAGGGTGTGTCAAAGCCTCTGAAATGTTTCAAATCAGAAACTAACTAGAATGGATTACAACACAAATGTTGAGACGGATCCTCTCAAATCAAAGCATAACAATTTCTTATTGACTGGAATCTCAGACCATGCATATTTTTCCTTCAATGTCACCAATATGCACCATGCTGATCAGTAAAATCCCAATGATATAAAGTGAAGTGGTTATAATAATGAAAAAAAAACAAAAAAAAAACACTTGTCTCATTTATGCTTCTGATTTAGAAATATGATAACAGCCACTTGTCTCATTCTCATCTGATCCCCAGACTAACCAGTTTTCCGCACAGGATCCCACAGGTTTCCACAGCTCGGCTCGTGTTGGCCTCAGCCAGCCTCAGGAAGCTCCGGCACAGCTCAGCAGGAACGGCCAGCTGCCGGAGGGCGTCCACCATCGTATCTGTGGAAACCATGCAAAGGAGGAAGTCGGCAGCTGAATGGAAAAGGAGCTAAGGCTCCTGAGATGCTTGGTGGACGGTGCAAGGTGTTAAACAAGAACTAAAGGAACTCACTGTTGTTTCCTGGGCTGACCAGAGAGCCAGGTTTGAGCGAGCGGTCGAAGCTGGGTAGAGCTGTTGCAGGTGTGCCCGGGGTCGCAATGGGACGAGGATATTGTTGGTCGTTGGCGGCAGACGGATCTCTGGGGCTCAGAGGAGCTGTTGGGGATACCAGCGGCGGGCCCTGGATGCCAGGGATGAGGGGCGTGTCGATGGAGGGCGTGACCGGAGTGGCAAACTCCAGGAGAACTTGCTGTCGTTCCTTTTCGAGCTCCTGGCGGCGGATCATCTCCTCAAAGGCACTGAACTGCTCCTGTTCCCGCTGCCGCCTCTGCATCACGGCTACGCGTTCCCGCTCGGCGTCTAGAGCACGCTGCCTTGACTGCTCCCGCTCCAAAGCCTCCTCCTCTGCTTTCTGCAGATAACAAACACCAAAGCTCAGTAAAAGGTCTGTTCCGACTTTCTACGGCAGTTTGTGAACAAAGAATTGAGTTTGAAGGGAGTCAAAACTAGAAATGCAGTCACAACATTAATGTAACATAATGTAAGGAGAGTGGTTATTTTTGTAGTCTTAATGCGAATCTGTGGAGACAGGACCAACATGGCTTCCACTTACCTTTTTCACAAGATACTGCGCATATTCTTGTTCAAATCTTTTTAAAAGAGCTTGTTTAAGAATCTCTGCTTGAGGAAACGCCACATCTTTGAGTTTCTGTTGAGCAACAATGAGAGATATTTTCTAAATACAGTTATACAAATAATCATATAAAAAGGAAAAAGAAAAAAGAGTGCAGGTACCTTTAGTGTGTCCTTTTTCTCAGGAATGTTTGCCGTCTTGTAATCCCGATGTTTAGGAAGTTTTTCAATAAAAAGCCTTAAAAAAATAAAAAAAAGACAGAAGGTTCTTATGAATGCCTCACATTCTGTTCGTTTCTCCAACAAGTTTTGGGGTTAGGTTTTAAGAAATCAAACTCACGTGATGTATTTGTTGTAGAGCACGAAGGCGTGTTCAATGTTGCCCTCCTCCGTGTAGATGTGGGCCATTCGGATCATCTCCATGCCGGAGCGAAAGTAGCGCCGCGGCGGCATGTCGTCGTTGACCTCTACTGAGCTGCCCTTCTTGGTCAGAGCACGGACTCGCTCCTCCGGCTGCAGACTGACATCGCTGTGATCCGCCATCGCAGCAAACTGCTCAACCTGACAGACTGGAGAAACAGGCCAAATGCTCTACATAATTAAATACTCCATAAAAGCACAGGTTAAAGGCGTATGTATTTAAACCTTGACAAGGAGTGGGGATGTGTCAAATTCAAATGAAATCTTTGCGAAAAAAAGTAAATTAAATACACAAAGTTCCTATTTGCTTTTTATTGCTGAGAAAGGTTTCCTTTTCTGAAATAGTAAAAGCGTCTTTAATGTAAATGTAATTAGATAAGAGGGAAGTCTAACTTTAAAAAACATTCTGTGCTCTTCTGGCAGTGAATGGGAACCCTTTTTAAAAGAGATTGATGTTTTTCTTCCACCTAGTCATCGTGACAGTGTTGTCCAAGTGATAAAATTCTTGCTTATTCATGCAAGTCATTCACAGTTCACACCAGGATCTTTAGTGGAAGTGCTGCTTCATTTACGCCTGAATGCAATAGCAGTATTTTAAATCAGTGCTGTCGTCATGTCGATCTCAATGCAAACAGCGCTGCATGCGGTGACATGACTGAAATACTGGCAGGACATATTTTAGGTCTGATGCACACACATTAGAACTCCGCGAAAGCTGAAAATCATGTGTAGGTAACAATATTGGTAAACAGTGCGAAGAAGACATCAGTACAGATGTTACCTCACCTGTGATTCTTTTACTCTGGGACATTATAAGGGTGAAAACCCTAACAAAACTACAAATATGAACATAAGGAGCTAAGAAGTTTTAGCTTCACCTGGTTTAAATTCTGTAAAAAACATATTCAGGAATCTTTAGCCATCCGTTCATTGAACAAGTAATTGAAAAAAAATAAAGGAAATTTGAATTAGAAGCAAAATAATCAATATTTACAGCCCAACCAAGGGCCTGATCCAAATATTTGTGTGTCTTAAAATGTGTTTAAGAGCAGATCTTAAAAAAAGATGCCGGTATTTCAAGTTTGCAATTCAGCAGACAGCGTGTGCAAGCCGCTTTTATTCAATATACAGATTATATTCTAATGACCAAACCACGCACATTCATGGGTGACGGGTATGGAAATGTGAACATTCACCATGTGCAAAGTAATTTTCCACATTGGAAACTCCAAAGCGGCTGTAGTTTGTCTTTCTTAGTACTTCTGATTGTCAGATACAAATGGACGCGGAAAAATATCTGCCGTCATTGTTGCCACAAAGGAGGCATTGATGCAGTAACAGAGCACGGAGAGAGATTATGTGCAAGTAAATCTATTTAGACTGTCAGAAATGACAATAGTAGCAAAATATTGATAAAGAAAAAAAAGTCTACAGGCTGGCACAGGTTAATTCAGCAGGACACTAGACAAGCTTTATACAATTAAACTCATACTTGGTAGGGATAAAACAATCGGATTAATCAATTATTGAAATAACCGACAACTAATTAAGTAATCAATTAATCATTAACTAGAGCATAGAGACTCTAAAACATGACTGTGGCTGAGCAACCCATGTAGAGCAATGATTATACCAAAATTGTAAAAAAAAAAAAAAAAAGTGATTAAACATTTTACATTTAAGATAAAACATTTTTTTGTCTATCAATATGGTCTACCCAGAACTCCTCAAGTGGAAAATTTTTAATTCACATGGTTTAATTTCATTAAAAGTCTTCTCTAAAGAACCGTTGACTATATGATTATTAATTGATTCATCTAAAAAATAAATGACAGATTAATGGATTTGCAAAATAATCGTTATTAGCAGCCCTGAGACCTGGACGCATCGTCTTCCACTCAGGCAGCAGTCCCACCATAGCCTGATAAACCAGACTAAATGTGAGATTAAATGTGCAATGTAAACTCGCATGCAAAAATGATTTTGGCGCTGGTGGGTGGGGCTAGTTTACTAGGCTAGTCCCACCAGGGAGTTCTTCCAGATGCTCTGGGTGAAACCCGAGGCGCCCCCAGGCCAGCTGAGAGACATAGTCCCTCCAGAGTGTCATTGGCCTCCCCATGGACTACCTCCTGGTGGGACATGGAGACCTCCAAAGGTAGGTGTCCAGGGGCCATCCGACAAAGATGTCAGAGCTACCTCAGCTGACTCCTCTATATGTGGAGAAGCAGCTCTGCTCCAAGCCTCTCCTTGATGACCAAGGTCCTCAGCCTATCTCTAAGGGAGTGCCCAACCAACCTGCTTTTAATTGTGTTCATAGCACATTTAGGCTATGAGGTGCACTATAAATATTATTTAGTATTGCCATTGTGATTTATTTTTCACTAATGGTCAGTATTAACTGCATCTCCATGGCTTTAAACCTCAACTTTCTTTTACAGCCACTCTCAAACTTCCAGTAGAGCACATAATCTGCTTGTTTTAATAGGTGGAACCGAATAAATTTGCGCATCTTAACATAAGCATAGCAATCTTTGTAGATCGGCGTTAATATGCCCACTTCCTGCACATTCTAAAAAAAAAATCCAAGTGCAATTTAGAGCCTTTCTATATTAGAAGATGAGGCCTTGAGTTTATTACAATTGGTTTCTATAACTCCATATTTATAAATGAAAATGGGTAGGGAGGGAGTGTAGACGTTAAGCCGTCACTCTAGAGGCCAAAGTGGTCGCCAAGACTTTGATTCCTGATCTTTGCTGTATGTTTCCCCCTCTTCTTTATAAGACAGTTTTCTGTGTAAATGCATTGACCTTTTTAAAAAAAAAATAGATAAATAAAAACACAAAAAAAATGCATGCTATAGGTGATATTCTTTCAATTATATTAATACATTTATGATTTCAGCAGCAGGCGAGATACCTGAAGCTTTTCTGCTTTGACTAAACACAATAATTATGTAAACATACATAATTATTTTCATTCACAATCATTTTTTTTTAGTTTTCAATGATTGATTTTTAAAATGAATCATTATAACCAAATTAGACTTTGATAATAATAATGTCAGCATCACAATGTCACGTTTATGGACAGTTTCCAAACTTTACCAAAAGGGGGTGAGTGAGGAAACCATTTCATTTCACAGAGGGCCCTTTAAAAACAACAAACTACTTTCCGGTGAATCGTTACAATGATTACTGATGGTTAGACCACACCCCTAGAACACTGACTAAAAATCATTATGTCACGCTCTGAACGGTGAGTGTTTCACAGTTTAGAGTAGCAGCAGGATGCAGCGTAGATGAGGAGCGAGGGAGTGATCAGGTTATGAAGCATTAACAGCGTTCTTTGGAAGTATCTTTTGGTTACACTGCAGTAACATTTATGTCTACAAATAAACTCAATCCACGCATATCTTAAACAAAAATGTATTTACTCTGCAATAAAACAAAGCATAGAGACAATCATCCTGTGGGTCAAATGTATCATTAATAAAACCCAGCTTGCTGAATGGCAGAATTCGTCTCCTCTGGGCTCCTGGCTGTGCTGTCTTTGCTCTTCCTCTTTCTTATTAATAGTGTATAGATTATCTATTTAGGTTAGGCCAGTTTCCTGTGCTGTGAAACACAGTTATACCATTATGTCATTACACAGGTATTACTGTCACAATTTTGAAGCTATGGGCAATTGCAAAGTCATGGAAAAAATGGCTGTCAATAAATCTTCTCAGCAGAGTGAAGAGTTAGATATTCCAGGTAGATTTCTGCTGACTTTTGGTTTATCAAACGTGATGGACCAACACCAGCAGATGGTTCCAAAAGGAACACGAATTTTGTGACTCTCCACACCTTCTCTAGGCTATGGGATCAAATGAATTTTTAAATATTTTCATCTAAAGAGAAAATTTCTACTCTGAGCAGCACTCCAGTCATTTTTTCCCTAAATCTTCCAATCATCTGGTGATGCTAAATAGTTAGAGACGGATTCAAACCTTAGTAAAATCCCGTAAAAAGCTACAGAATTAGATTTTTTCAACAATCAATCCCCTTGAGGCTGCTGTTAGACCTATTACATGTGCATGTTGTATTATCATAATTTTGTCTTCTGTTAAACTTCCAATCAAAATAATAAAAACAGCTTATTAAGCAGAAAGCCTCATTAAGCGTGAGCTTTTATCCTCCCTTGGAGGAATCTATCGAGTCACCGTAATATAGTACTTTTTTAATTAATTACAATTATTCCAATGGTCACATATAATTTTTTTACTGTTGAGAGAAATGGATTTGGGAAGTTTGAATAGTTCAAATCAGAAAACTTCAGCTTATAAAAGAAGAGTTTAATTTTCAGCTTCAATGTTGGACATTGACGTATTGACCTGCACCTGTACATGTGGGTATTATGGGTAACATTAGCTTAAACACAAATATTTTCAGTGAAACAAAAGTATCATCTACTCTCCCATCTTTTGAAACATATCAGAAAACCAAACACCCTTTAAAAAAAACAAATAAAGAAGGAATGAATGCAATGAAGTACTTATACTGTTTTCTTCCAGGACTTAAACACAATTGTTCTGCATGTTTAGCCTACATGATTAATATTGGCTTAATTACATTACAGAAGTTACATTTTAAGTTATCACGATAAGTTAAAAAGGAATCCCTGCTGGGTAAAGAAATCACCAAAAGAGGCCAATGTTATAACCTTGACTGAGGGGATCGTTACTGACTCTTGTACATAAGGAAGTCCACATATATTGCGAGTGAGATCATAGTTGGTCTCAATCTGAACTCAAGCAAATATTTTTTTCAATTACTTCTTTATTCTGAAATATGAACAATCTACATGTTGTGTATATAACATGTTTTTTTAAATAAGGTTAAATATAAAAAAAAAAAAAAGAAAAAAGCCTAGTTAGTAATTCAACTTTCCAGAACAACCTTTCTTCAGCCACATTCACCTCATGTTCACCTCTTTTAAAAACATGCTGGCACAATGACTTATCACAATGGGGGTAATAAAGATATGTTTGACCCAGCAAACACAATCCCTCTATCGATCTGTGTCCCTAAGGAGGAGGGAGTAAATGTTTCCGAAAGGACGACGGGGGTTAGCCTTGCTACCTTAGCTAACGTTAACTTTATTAACGGTTTAACAACAAACTAAAGCCTTGTAGAAAAAAACAGGGCGCGTTTTTCTATTCTTACCTGGACGAACCGAGAAGCGGAACTCCACAGAAACCTACATACAGAAAAATAAATGAACCAGGAAGGCTGTAAAGAATCTCAAATGTGATGGCTACAGTGAGCTTCAACAACAACAGCACTACTGTACCAACTCACTTCCGTAAGTAAAACAACTTCCGCCTACTACGTCATTGGAGGATGTGGAATATGTTTTAAATAGTATAATTTTATTTTTATTGAAATCTCTTTTAAGTTAATGATAGGTAACATATATTAACTAGTTTCATTAATAGCATCATTATATTTTCAGTAAAAAAAAAATCTGTTTAGTTTAACTCCCGTGGTTTTTGTCTACGCATACGTCACCCACAAACCTGGTATTCCACATATCTGCCTGTAAAGATTTTTAAAGGATTGGTGCATGAATCACAGACGTGGCTCGTTGGTCTAGGGGTATGATTCTCGCTTTGGGTGCGAGAGGTCCCGGGTTCAAATCCCGGACGAGCCCACTTTTTTATTTATTTACCACGATGTTCTCTCTCTGTAGCAATCACTGTATGTGTTGTTTCACGGTAAGCACTTGCTTGCTTTGTTGATGTCTTTTAACTGGCAGCTCTCTATTATCTACACTCTATTCATTAGATTTTATTCATTGTGAGACATGTTACGTGATATGTACCGGTATACATGTTTGTTTGTTTTCTTACATATTTTAACCCTTAGATTGATATTTTTACTAACTAAAATTGAGGTGAAGCAAGAAGCAATGAATTTTTGAGTATGGGAGGGAGACTGTTATAGTAGTAAGGCTACTCAAGACTTCTCAAAGTAAGCAAGGGTGGAAAAAAAGAGTTTCAGGTCATTTACGACAGAAGGATAACTGTTTTAGCAAAAGCTACTTTTTACTAGATACGGATTGGAGATAATAATAAAAAAATAAGAAAAACAAATTAATTAAAGATTTGCCTGGATATGTATTGGCAAAAAATAAACCGGACAGGATTTAAGATTTGCATATCCAGGCAAAGGTAATGTTAGAGAAGCAGAGGTACGATGGATTGAAAACTTATAGAGGAGGGTCAGTGGTGTAAAAAAAAGGTAAAAAACTAACTTTTCACAATGCAAATACTGACAAAATGAAATAAAATAGAAATAGATTTGTTGTAGTGAAATTCAAGTGTGACAGTGCCAAACCAAGAAAGAAATTAAATATTCGTAAATGGGGAAAGAACAATAAATAAACAAAGAAAATTTCTAATGCAAAACACAAAAAACTAATATAATGTGATTGTGTTCCTAGATAGATCTTCATATAACTAATTATGTGGCAGAATTTTGAATTAGCAAACATACAACCATCCGTGGAAGGGAGTGATAACCCCAAATAAGTTTTTCTGGTTCAGCCCACTTCTTCTGAGAATTATTATTATTATTATTATTTTTTTTTTTGTGAAATCTCAAAGGAAAAAATGTTAACAAGGATCTCACTTTCAAAAGTGCTAAAGAATTCTAAAGGATCTGGATATTACAAGAAACACAGCTTGAAACAGTGTTTACAGCCTTTTTCTGGTTAGTGCCAATTTCCAATTTACTTTTAGATTGGATTTCCAGATTGCCTTTTTATTATTTTATTATTTTTTTATCTGGGAAAACTCTGCTTCCAAGCATAAATTGTCTGTGTTTGGATCTAAACTTCTGTGATCGCACGATCACAGAAGTTTAGATCACCCTCACCCTCACCCTCCACCGTTCACTCAGCGTACTAGATCGTACAAACCACTCTGCTGTGCACGGAACCCCTGCCCTGATCAGAATCCCCCCCACCCACCCACCCGAAGTGGACTGCATCTTCAAGAATTATAACAATTATCTTTATTAAAGTAAACATTCTCTTCAACCACAGCCCAAATCACTAATGAGCATTCTCCTCCAGATCCAAAGCTCAATCTTCAAGCTCTGTGTCCATTTCCCGGATGTCCGATTATTGTTCATCTTTTGTAAATAAACTTTTTAAGCTTTTCTCCTAACTCCCGAGTGTGTTTTGCATGTGGGCCTAATCTATATGCAACATCTTGACAGGGACTATATACAATGACAGACCAAAACATGCAAATATAGCTCAGTTTATTGCACAGGTGGCATGTTGTCCTCATCATGAAATATGAAGAAATCCCCAGAGTTGACCTTTTCACCAATAATTCTCAAATGCTTCTACCTTCCTAGGTTTTGGAGCATTTTACACTCCTCTGTGGAAATGATTGAAACACTTTTTGCGACATAAAATAATCAAACTTATAATTTTTATTTATTTATATAAAAAAGACAGCGAATATTCATGAACATCTATATGTAAATTGCCAGAATTAGCCTGAAGATTACTTAACATCAGTAGTCCCTGGCAAATCAATAACAATAGAATACAATACATTGGAACATAAACTACACTCCATATGATACATTTTCAATTATGAAAATACAGTATTTTTTGAGAATCAAACAATGACGGAAGTGCAGAATTTTTGTACCGTATATTTTTTTTATACTTTTTTGAACAGTGATTCTATGGTTCTCGAGGTTTTCAAATTAGAAATATCCTGTTCAGGGCTGAGAAACTAGTCTATGCATTTGTTACTTCAAGGATGGATTATTGTAATTCTTTATAATAAGGAAGTCCACAAACTGTAGTTAAAAGCCTTCATCTGATCTAAAATGCTGCAGTCAAAGTTCTGATGAAAATTAAAATGAAGATCATATCTCTCTTATCTCAGCTTCTCTTCATTGACTTCCTGTTAAAACAAGAATAGAATTTAAAACCCTTCTTCTCACATATAAAGCCTTAAATGGCCAAGCTCCATCTTTTATCAGAGATATGATTGTTCCTTATGTTCCTAACAGAGCACTTCGCTCTCAATCTGCAGGTTTACTAGTGGTTCCTAGAATTTCTAAAAGTAGAATGGGAGGCAGATCTTTCAGTTATCAGGCTCCTCTCCTGTGGAACCAACTACCAGTTTTCAGAGGTGTCAAGTAACGAAGTATAAATTCAATATAGTATTCAAAATGCGAAAAAATAATGCAAAGAAGAACAATTTTAGCATATTTTCTGCCATTAGACTGCTGAATGTTATGTAAAATGGGTTATTTCATTGTATTTTATTATATTTATCATATTTTATTATAAAAAAATGTAATGTTAGAACTGTAAATATACAGTCAAATGTTCATATCACTGTTTTTATGTATTTTTTACTGTTTTCAAGTCTATGGAGGACCAACTCTGCCATATCTAAAAATAAATACAAAAATAAATAAATGCTTAATAGATAAATAAGCATTCAATGAATTGCCCCCAAAAATACAATAAAAAAAATAAATGTAGGTAGAAATTAGATTATACAGTGAAACATAAATGTATGCACAGGGCCGCCTTTTACAGCTGCTTTTTGTATCTCTGCTTCTGTCTCCTTGAACCCCAGTCGGCCTCAGCAGATGGCCGCTCACACTGAGCCTGGTTTTGCTCGAGGTTTCTTCCTGTTAAAAGGGAGTTTTTCCTCTCCACTGTCACTACAAGCATGCTTAATGTGAGGGATTGCATTCCAGCCACTGAGTCGATGCAATCAACTGGTTTTCCTTAGATAGAAAACTTTGAATCAATTTGATTGGATGATCTGGTGAATTGTAAAGAACTTTGAGATGACATGTGTTGTAAATTGGCCCTATATAAATAAACTGAATTGAATTGAATATATCTCTTTTAATTAGTTTCTTTATTTCTCTCTAAGACGCAAGCCCCCTCATTTACATAATGAGGTAGACATGCATACAAAAATGTAAAAACGACAGGCAGAAATAAATAGTGTTGAAGAAATAAAGAGGGTAAAAAAAGATAGGAAGAATTAAACAGACAAAAATATTACATCATGCACATAAATAAATACTTTAAAAAATAAGTAATAAATAAGTTGAAGATTGTAACGGACAATAAATAAATAAGGTAGTTATTACAAAGGAGAATAAATAAAGAAGCTAACTAAAAGAGATATATACATGTATGTCTCACTGTATAATTTAATTTCTACCTACATTTATTTGTTTATTGTATTTTTGGGGGAAATTAATTGAATGTTTATTTATCAATTGAGAATTTATTCATTTCTGTATTTATTTTAGATAATGCAGAGTTGGTCCTCCATACTAGGCTGCACTTTAAAAAATGAAAAATGTCTAGAGAGCTTAACGAAATATCTTTTTGTTTACACTTGTGTATACAAAATGATAAAATAAATCTGTCTAAGTCTAGCAGGATTTTCTGACCCTGGTTTGTCTGAAGTTTTTGTAGTGCTTCTTTTCAACCACTTGGGGGCGACATAACCAGCTTTCAATTCCACCGGCAGAGAACAATCGACGTCACCACGGAAGCTGAACCGAGCAGCACACATCCTCCAGTAGCTGCTGTTTGGTCTGTTTGAAACAAAGGTCAGCAGTCAGAGGGAGGGAGAGAGAGACGGAAAGCAGCAGCGTCAGGCTGTTAGTGAATGGAAGCGAACGAGGCTTTTTTTTTTCTAACGTAACTGTGGATGTTTGGCCTGTCAGAGCCGGGGGGACGCTGCGGTAGAGTGGAGTTGACGTCAAAGCCTGACACCATCACAGGGTAAGCTAACAATCACCGGAGCTAATGAAGAAGAACAGGAGCTAGTGGTCCTGACCCGAGCTTATTACTAGTTAATTACGTTTTAATTACATGCTAACCAGAGAAGAATACAATAATTACGTAACGAAGAAATACAAGACTGTTGGTTAACTAAAGGAGTAAGCCTAACGGGCATCGTTAGTTCTATTGATGCTATTCTCATTATTTTGCTGTGATGATGAAGGAAGTCAGTTACTCTGAAAGTTTGTGCCTGCTCACATTTAAAATATCACACACATATCTTCCAGTCACTCTATTAAAGCATTAGGTGAGAAATATAGAAACAAAAACAGAAATGTTAAACAGAGGAGAATAACAATCCACTTATTTTCTCTTAAGAATGACTGACATTCGCTTTATTTTTTGCTATAAGTTCAAATGGTCTGTTTTAAAGAAAAAAATGTTACAGGCAAAAGATCAGATGGTGGAAGGGTTTGTAAAAAAAGTCAAAATAGAATGCCACGTTATCAAGGGAAGACATTAAATTAGAAATTGAAAACAACAACAACAAAGTAATGTATTTGGGGAATAAAAGAAAACAAAACAGTCTAAAACACTTCTCTGTGAATCTAAACAGTACAGAATAACATTCGCATGTATGTTTAAAACACCACTAACTTTGAGATTAAATGCATTCAAACTCTGCATGCCGGTAATATATTTGGCTAAATGAATAAGCTATGGTGATACCTCTTTGTGTGGGAAAATAAAATGAGCAAAAAAGGCTTCAGTGATGCTTTAACGCACCCAAGAATTGGGCCTCCTTTAGCAGATGCCCTGCTGTGACCCTGACCTTAGATGACATTGGTGTCACTTAAGCAACCAGGTTGTTTTTTGACTCCCCTCTTCAAAGTCTGCCACTTGTGTTCAATTCAATTCAGTTTATTTATATAGCACCAATTCACAACATATGTCATCTCAAGGCACTTTACAGTTCACCAGATCATACAGTCAAACTGAATTAAAGTTTTCTATCTAAGGAAAACCAGTTGATTGCATCGACTCATTGACTCAA
The DNA here is from genome assembly GCF_016077235.1 of Cyprinodon tularosa. NCBI lineage: Eukaryota > Metazoa > Chordata > Actinopteri > Cyprinodontiformes > Cyprinodontidae > Cyprinodon > Cyprinodon tularosa. The sequence goes on along the minus strand of NW_024039619.1, from coordinate 89,715 downwards.
ATGCAATCCCTCACATGAAGCGTGCTTGTAGCAACAGTGGAGAGGAAAAACTCCCTTTTAACAGGAAGAAACCTCCAGCAGAACCAGGCTCAGTGTTGTGTTTGTGTACCTAATATAATCCATCAGCAGTATTTCCTGTTCAACCACTTACTAATAAAAGGAAGTGGTTGGACTGCCACCAGTTCACAAAACACTCTAGTGCTGTCACCTTCATCCGGGTTGTGTTCTGTGAAATATTTTGCTGATGGCTTGGTATAGAATGAGGCCTAAGGTGGAATGTTTAGAGAAAAGGAAAAGAAAGTCCCCTGCAGGGCCAATGTAGTTAGGAGGGAGAGTTCGACGTCTTCTGTTAAAGTTGACAATGAGTGATGGAGCGCTCTTGGCACTCTGTAGGATTATAAACTTGGGCAAAATAACACTGTTCTCTCAGCGCTGTCAAGCTGTGGAAATGAGTCAGTGCTGCGTGGCAGGTAGATGATGATGATATGATGATGTCAGCTACCTTAATAGAAAACTGAAATGGATTGTTAAAAGAAAGAGCTAAACATTCTCAGTACACTATACTTTTGTTTTTCAAAACTTTATTTAGATAATCACAACTGACATGCTGATATAAAAACAAGGTATTTTTTAATTACTAATAAAAATATGACAAATATTTTTTATGTATGTATTTATAGTTGATAAATTGAATAAACAGGTAAAACTATTGAAATATAGCAAATCAAAATGATTCCTAAGCGATAAGATTAAGGTGCGACTCAGTGGTGCTGGGTTCAAATTCCAGCCTTTGGCAGGTTCTTTGTCTGCATGTGTTTGGTCTCACCAGGTGCTCAGTCTTCCTCCCACGGACTGTTGCGTTAGTTGGTCCTCTCCTCTAAAGTGCCCTAAGGTGTATGTGTTCATGGTTGCTTGCTCTGTGTTGTTTCTGTGTGTCGGGCTGTGCAAGGCTAAGCAAGTATAAATAATGGGTTTCTGATAACAGGAAAATAAATAGAAAATCTTGTTTTTATGTTTCTGTCCTGAGAATGAGGGTCAAATCATTTTGGTGGTTCATGTACATCTCTTATTGGGTTTTTTCACACTTGTAAACATGAACCATAATCCTAGCAAACACAGTTTGAATTTATAGTTTTAATATTAATTAGGAATTAAACAATTACTCATGATTATGGCTGGGTATTTTCGCCAAAGTCCTGAATCAATTCGATTTTGATTCACATTTTTTCATTCATCGATTAATTTGGATTCGATCAGTTTTTACAATAATGAAAGTGGTTCAACTGTGGTTCCAAATACCCTTTTAATTTGTATTTTTTCCTGTCACATTAAACACAAAGTGCAAACTTGTAAATCAGACAGTTTAAACATGAGATGTGAACAAAACTGTCTCAAAAGTGCAAACTTGTTTGTGAAAAGTGAAAAAGTAAAGCCTCACTCGAGCAAGCAGATGTGACACAGCAGACATGCATGAGCTGCATTATCTTCACTTCACAAACCATATTTGCAGCGTTGTCTGTAACAACTACAGGGTGTTTGCTGGTCAGCCCCCATTTGTTAATGTCTTCAGTCTACCTATTGGCTATATTTTCAGGTGTATGGCTTAATGTAATCTTGAGTTCATATTTCCTGCTCATTTGAATGTGAACGTCATGCGCGTCACTATAAAAGGAATCAATCTCATTTCATAGACATCGATTTTGCAAAAATGTAAAGGAATCGATTCAAAATCGATTAAATTGATTTTTTTACCCAGCCCTACTCATGATTAATTGATTATTGAAAAAATCATCAACCTGTTAAATAATTTATATTCCAGATTTAATAATAATCTGGAATATAAGAACTGTAAAATGTGCATTTAAGCTGATAGAGCGACCCACATTGGGCTCAGAATGAAATATGTAAACATTTTGCATTTAAGATTAAAATAATTTTCCTCTGTCAATATGCTCTTTCCAGAACTCCTCAAGTGGAAACCTTTTAGTTTCCTCTGGTTTAATTTAGCAAAAAAAAAAAAAAAAACTCTCCTTTAAGGAATCTTTGGCTATCCGATTATTAATAGGTGAATTGAAAAAATTATCAACAGATAAATCAATTTGCTAAATAATCATTAGTTGCAGCCCTATTATTAATCATGATAGAGGTTTTTCAGATTTTTTTCTGGACTGTTAAGTTAGTATTTTAATGTCTTACTTTAACTTCCATGATTTTGAAGCTCATACATGTTGCTTTCCTCTTAAAGCATCATTTTAAACACCTGACATAGCCTCTTTAAAGCCATACATTACTGCTTGGCTGTATTAAAGTAGCTCAAGATTTGGTTAAGGTGCAGGGGTACATGTTAGTGCTTATTCTGTGGCTTCCAGTACCTGGGTGCTCTGATATCAGAGTCCTTCCTTTAAACCATTAATTTTAAGTTGGACAGGAGTTAGCTGTTTGCCCAGGATGAGTGGAGGACGTCAACAATGAGCTCGGTGAACCGACATCATGCCCACAACCATCTCTCTCTCAGCTAATGACAGGCTTTGCAGGTGGGATGGGCTTAGAAATGAGGGAACAATAATGATAGGTTTCAGGTTTAGGTTGATGAATCAGTTTGTAGCTCAGACTGGTGTCCCCCCTAGCTGCATATAAAGCTGAATGTGAAGCCTTCAGAGGATAAGTTGTGATCGGTTTGCTGGAGAAGACTTCCACGGGGTATGAGGGAGCTCATGAGGAGGTGCTGACTTTCCTGTTTCCATGCTTTAAAGGTATAGTAAGATGATAAGGAATATTATTATGGATGCAACAGACCGGCTTCCTTTGGCTTTCTTTGACATCTAAGATTAGGACTTTGATTTCTATAAGAATTATATGACAGAGAAACATTTATCTACAAAGTTTGTTTAGTTAAAAAAAGATTTTGAGCATAAAAAAAGATGGTTAAGCCCCCACTGTTACTTTAAGTTTAAGCTTTAATGTCTTTATTGATCAGGTTGAAAATTAATTGGTTAATGTATTAGAGTCGGCCTGTCTAATACTGCTTGATTATGAGAAAATAATCATATTTAAGGCATTTTTTGTCAATATAAGAATCACATTTATTTGACATGTAAGTTTGGATCATGCTTCATTTTTTTTTACATCTATAAAAAGTTGCTAAAAAAATCTATGATTTTGAAACATTCAACCAATTCTGATGTTGGCAGTTGTTTGGATATGAAAATAAATTTGAGATACAAACTTATTTAGAAACACAAAAAGTGTGAGTTTGCAGCTTTAAATGTCTCTAATAAACATGAGAGAAACATCAGCTTTCAGGGTCCATTGAGAGAAAACAGCTAATTGTTAAATTATGTATATTTATTTTTGTCTTGGAGGAGCAATTACATGTCATATGTGTAAGAATAAATTAAATAAAAATCAAGGGTTCCTACATTGTAAGTAGCCAGACCTAAAAAGTAAGTTGATTAACTAAAATAAAGATAAATCAAAATTTAAATTAAGTACTTAGCAATTAGTTTCAAGTAACGATTGGTGTGCAACTATCTTAAAGTAAAGCTGTGTGAATCTGCTCTAATCAATTGATTCTTTGTCTGAATGAATGCTTAAACATTTGTGACGAACCCTGATAAAACAGATTAAACAGAGGTAGACCTTCTCTATATTTGTGCCAGACATGTTGCAAGGTTGTCTGCTTTTCTTTTTACTATTTTTTCATCCTTAGAGGACACCTAATAATGGGACAATGAAAGACATTTAAGCTAAAATGCTCAAAACAATATTTTGACTACAGACACATTTTAAAAATCCCTTTATGATGCTTAATACAATGGAGATGGAAGCTGAAGATGGCTAAAATGATTTCCTTAAGCTGCAAACATTCAGAAATGTCTGACATTTTAAAATTTTGTAAGGCAGCAATTTGTTAGTTTGAAACAATCAGAAGTCAACTAATCTTCTGTTGCAGACATTTTGATCCAATATGCAGTTTTAATTATTTTCTGTTTTAGTGTCCTATTATTTCTTGAGAGAGACAGTATCATTACAGAGTGGGCTTTTAACTGTGTTATAATGCTATTCCTTCATCAGAATTAGGGATGGACGATTAATTGCGTTTGCAATAAAATTGCATAAATTTAATAAAATGCAATTTTCAAATCGCAGAGGCGCTCAATCATAGTCCCATTACACTTATCAAGATACCTCACTCTAGCTCTTTAGGTAGCAATTTTGATTATTGGTTATTGGTAATCGAACTGATTCATGCTGTAATCCTCTGGAGTTCTGCAGCCCTTCCCTGACCTGTCAAAACGAGCAGTGGGAGAATATCTATATACATGGACGTAGGTTTGCATAGGGACCATAGGGACATGTCCCTACCAAAAGTTTGAACCGACCTAATTGTCCCTACCAATAATTGGATGTGAGCAACATGTTTATAATTTCCAGAAGTAGTTGTTGCAGCAGTGGCTTCTTTTCCTCTCGCAGCTCCCCTGCCTTGTCTCTCCTGTCCCTTTCACCTAGCAGCGAATGGAACTGTGCTGCACTGTTTAACTCAACTCTCATTGGTTGTTCTGCCTTAGGTTCCGCCTTCTATCTCTCTGATTGGCTGTTTTCTAGTCCGCGTGTGCTTGGAGCACAACATTGAAAATTTATTCACACTAGAATGCAGCGGTTACTACAATTAATATTAGGCTACAAAACTAGTCCCAATGAAAAAAATGAATATCATGTACACTAAAAAACAAAAACCTTTTTTTTTCTTTTATAAAACGAAATATTCTGAGTCGGCCAGGAGTTCTGAAGACTGCTGGAAAAATGGGCAAATAAAGGCTGTAAGCCATCAACATTTCTGATTCTTAGCCACAGCCAACTAAAAAAGAAAATGTGAGGGTTTCCTTTTTACCGATATTTAGTTGATATTACTGTTTTCATTTTTTTGTCTTATTTTTACAATTTTGATATAATAACTGATCTAAGTGGGTTGCTCTGTGGGGAAAGGCACATTTTACATTTATATTACTGTATGTTTTAAAGTCTCTATACTCCAGTTAATGATGAATCACTTACTAAATTAGTTGACGATTATTGAAATAATCAATTAATATGATTCATTTTTTTCAGCCCCAGATGAAATACATGAAATGGGCGACAAAGAGTAACTACAGCCCAGATGTTCAACTTTTATAGTGAAGTTAATATTTTAATGAATGTATTATTTTGCTTGATACAGAGAGAGAATAGTAGGTACAAATATTAGAGTGGGGTTTAACTCTGCACCTTTCTATATCTTCAAAAGAAAATACTGTATTTACCTTCTCTCTTAGTCGTTCAAATGAAACCATTTTCAAAGTGGAAAACAGTCCTAATTCCACATTCATCAGAGCCGGTGATACTTCAAACATTGATAAACAGCATCTAATGAGTGTAGAGCTTATAACATTTTTATTAATGGAGCAAAATGTTGCTTTTCTCTTTTAACAATGAATTCCTCTTATCAGTACGGATGCTCACATCGAGCATAAAAAAGGGCATGCATATTGCATAGCACCAATGACACCAGACCAATAGTGTCCCTACTAGGGGTGTAAATAATAATCGTTTTGTATCGATGCATCGATCCAAAAGCCGACGATCCGATGCATCGACACGTCCGCAAGATAATCAATTAATGTTTTTTTTTTTTTCCCTCCGGTCTATTTTTATCCATTTTCTCCTGGGCGTAACTCTCCTCCCGTGCTGCGGTGCCGCTAAACTTATTTTGCCCTCCTACCGCGCTTCCTGGTTATACTCTTACAGAAGTTTGTTGCAGCAAGCTTCACACAGACATTTTTAAATTATGCTCAATATTGCAGCGTGGTCTGAGCTACACGCTGTGGGTCTAGATACGGCCGAGGCGGCGAGGAAGTGGGGGCGAGTTTAGTCCGACGACGGAGGGACAATGGGGCAAAAAGAGCGGAGATTCAGCTGGAAAAAGGCTCCCAGCGTTCTCGCGCACCTCGCTCTTCTAGCGGGTCAAACTTCACGAGTTGTTTTCCGCAATTTCGGTCATAAAAACAAAACAAGCCGCCCTCCTGTCTGGTGCACTGTTTGCGGTCAGCTACAATCTGGGAGAGGAGCAGCAGAGCGTCTCTCAAGGGGTCGGCGACGTCAACACTCTGGAGCCTTCTTCTTCTTCTTTTTTTTAATGGCGGTTGGCAAACAACTTATAGGTGCATTACCGCTGTAGGTACCAGATTGACTCGGGCTGCCAGATTGACTCGGGGGCCTGCGCCTTTTGATGACGTCACAATACATAATTGTTTTAACGTTTGCACAATTGCGCAAAACATTTTGATTGGTCTGGACAGCTTACTAAAGTAATTATAGCGGGGTGTAGGTTTTATTCGAAAGCGGGATTGCTGTTTGTAAACGGACAATTTTACGAAGACATTCTCCATGGTCCCTGCGCCTTCTGATGACGTCACCGAATTCGCCATGGGCCTTGCGCCTCCCGATGACGTGACATTATGGCAATGCCACTCAAACAAACTACATTGAGCCCGCGGTCTGGATTTGTAACGAGAATAAATTCAGGAGAATGAAGCTAAAGGGATACAAAAAATAAACTTGTAATATTACAAAACCAAAAATACTACGAATACAAAGTATATTCAGAGATTAAAGTCCCTCTGATACTGTTTAAGTGACTGAGAAACTGCAGATTTGCCACATTTAAGATGGCGGACGCTCTGACGCATCTCAAAAGGCGCAGGCCCCCGAGTCAATCTGGCAGCCCGAGTCAATCTGGTACCTACACCGCCACCTTCCAGAATGGAGTATGGACCAGACAAACTATTATATTCTCCCTAAAATACCCGTTCTTCTTAGAAAATTAAAAATACTACCAAAAACTACATCCCCAGATGACCTTTGAAACAATTCCCTTATATCTAGTTTACTTTTATTCCTGTCTAACTCTCTACACAACATCTCTCTTTCCTGAGTATATTTATTAAATTCTAAAAAAATATGTTGGACAGTTTCTTTGGAGCCGAGGTATTGCATTGAACTCATTACACTGATATTGTGCAGTATTTTTACAGTATTTTTTGATGCAGCTTTTCTACTTCTGTTATTTGCTGTTGTTTCTAAAGAAAATGCATAACGATATTACAGCTTTCATTGATTTATTTCAAACTTGAAACTTTGTTTAGCCTGTAAGGTGTAAAAAAAAAAAATAATAATAATAAAAAAAAAATTAACCGATTAATCGATTAATCGAATCGAATCGAATCGTGGTGTATTCTTAAGTATCGAAAATAATCGAATCGTTGGGTCAGGAAATCGATACTGAATCGAATCGCCATGATGGATGTGATTTACACCCCTAGTCCCTACCAAAGTTCAAATCAAACCTACGCCCTTGTCTATATAAGACATTTCTCTCCAGGAAGCAGCTACCTTACCCACACTATAAACAAACAGACACTTTCTCCACTCCAGGGAGGGCGATGTAAAGGAAACGGAGAACCTCCTTCAGCTGCTAATCTGCTCAAAGGCTGCAACCGATCCTTTTAGCTTATGTTCAAGTCATTAATGATCCCTGATTCAGTCTTGAAAAACTCTTAACTTTGTACAGCCTTTAGAATTGGTGGGATTCACCTGCATAATGAAATGAACAGCACCCAGACAAGTTTTTTTCCTCCAAGTTGGAAGAAAAAAAACTATATTTCATAAAAAATGTATACTCCCGTGACTTTTAAAGGCCTTAAAAAGCATGGTGTGGGACGTTTAACTGAAAGGTAAAATGACTAGGATGTGTTTATTCGTGTGTGTTTTTGGGGGAGGAGTGTTGGAACAGTCGTTCCACCCGTTGTATTGGCAACAATTAAATGGCTTTTCAGCAGTAGGTTATAATGCAAACATTTTTAATCCACCTTCTGAAATATTCTCTACTTACAGTGGAAATGTTAAGCTAATGTAGAAGATGAAAACTTGGATACTTTTAGTTAAATAAGTAAAGGCATTTCCTGCCTGAGCTTGCCTCCATTTTTTCATTTACTGTAACTTCTGAATGCTGTTAAGTAGCAGTGCCTTTGTTAGCAGCACTCAGACGTCACCTTTTATGCTTTTGCAGCAAACTAAAAGGTTTTTCCACAATGTTTATTTAATTTTAAAAAGTGCGTCGGCATTTCAAAGTTGTATTTTATACAATCGCAAAAAGGATGATTAAATAGGCGACATCATATTCTTCTTTATTTCCTGTCTGAACTCACAGACCTGGTAAAGCTGTGACCCATTTCAGGTTGTTTTTCTTCTCTGGCAGCAGGCTGATGTTAGCAGCCGAAACTTTTTCAGGGCTGTATTTACACGTTGTGGTATGTATGAGCAATGGGCTATTAATTGTTAGTTGCAACTCTCGTTTAGTCACTGATAAAGCATTTCTCATTTCTTGCTGATGACGGTGATGACAGCAAATCTAATTTGATGGCTCTTCTGGATTCAAAGCTAAACTGGACCTGGATATTTCTTTTATTACACAAATTAGCTGCAATGCAACGTGGTTGTCAAATGACTTTCTAGGAATAGAGAACGATTTGAAGAAGTTAGAAATCCAACAAGTGTCTAAAGATAATTTGTTTTCCTGTTATTAGTACCCATATGAATCTCATCTTTCTTATAATGGCTCCATATTTTTTTGTTATTGTTCAGAAGCTGAAAATTGAGAGAACTATATCTCAAGAATAATAATAATCCACTAGACTTGGTTTCCAAGTTTTGAAGATGTTTCGTTTCCCCTCCAGGAAGCTTTCTTCCTGAAGGGGAAGCGAAACGTCTTCAAACCTTGGAAACCAAGTCCAGGGGATTTTTTTTTATAAACTTTTACGGAATGACTATAACCTGGATGACTGAGAATCTTCATCAGCATATCTCAAGAGCAAAAAATAGTTATTAAAGTACTTAGGAACAGCAGCTGTCTTACCGGTAATTTGACGGAAATACAGATATGAATTTAGGCCTTGAAGCTACCATAATTCTTAAAGAAACGTTTTTAGAACTTCAGGTGCAGAACCTTTAGATGTCGTACATGTGGAATATATGTCAAATATGTGACCTAAGAAGCAATCGGCCAGTTCATCTCTTCAAGGAACTGTTTCTAAGTTCAGGTAACACAGTTTAAAACTACATTAATGTTCATAGTCATCTACCTGGACTACATTTTTAATTGTCTTCTATTTTGGACTACCGTTGTTAATTTATAATGTTATTTTTAGAAAAGTGGGTTCAAAGTTCATGTGGGTTATGACACCGTGCAACAACTTTCATACTAATAATATTGGTGAGTGGCTCAATACAATTCTGAATAAAAGTTGATATAAAGTTGAATAAAACTGAAGACATTTCATGTTTAGGCAATCATTTTTTTTCTACCCTAGATCAGAGGTTCCTAAGGTTGAGGTTGGGAAATACTGATTTTGGGGGGGGTTAACAACATAGTTTCCCACTAACACTGTAATGCGATCCCTGAGGTATATTGAGGGCAAAATAAGTCATGAAAGAAATAAGTGGGAATAAAATTAAACAAAAGCAAAAAACTGTAGCATGTAATAAGCATATAGAATATGTTTGCATTTATTTATTTAATACATGAATAAAATATTAAATATACCATTAAACTGTAGGATGCATGATTAAATGTCCTATTAAAGTCATAGGAAGGTCATATTTAAACTTCAAATCATTCTTGCTTAAACATGGATATAAATGTACTCTATATTAGATTACGTTCTCCCAAAAGTTAGAAAATTTCTATTTAAAAAAAAATCCTGTCTTTAAATCTGTTTTTTCCCCCCGTTATTTCATGCAGGCCAGTTAGTTATACGTCAGCCTGAACACCTAAATTCTTCCAATCATATATCAACGGTCATCTGTCAATCATATTTTTTCGGTCACAGCATCTTGATTCATATGTCGCAGCTAAGATACGCAACGGTTGAAATAAGAAATAGGAATCATTATTTACTTTACCATTGAGTTCCGTCCCAGTGTTCACAGGGATGGACGTCAGCAGGCGTAGAGCTAACAGAACTGCCGGCGTTGCGAGGCAAGGGCTCAAACATGTATGGCTGGAAGCCTTCCACACCAAAGAAAGCTTCTGCCGCCCTGGCCTCCTCTTCCACAACAACTACGTCCCCACTTTCCTTCTCTAAATAAAACATTTATGATGGAGGAGACTTATCCACGACCTCCAACACAAAACTCTTCTCCTCTTGCATGTTTCCGCTGTCCATAGCGTTCCTTGACTGTTGTTGCTAAGTGCTACTTGGTCCCAATGTAATTTCCCATTGGGAACCTACTAACACTAAGTTGCTAATTGGTTAGCAAGATGCTTCTGAGACACCGGCAGCAACCAAACTTGCTTGCAAACCTTCCGCTACAACAATCCCGCCCTCTTGATAATCGACCAATCACATTCACTGTATTCCCTCGTGTAAGGTCGTGCACCACTCGGGAGAATTCTGAACTGCAGTCGTTGGAACAGCCGCTTCCCTACGACTTTAAGTGTTTAAAAATGCCTCTTTAATTATTGATAAAATAATTTCATTTCATTTATAATGTATTTATTTAAAGATGAATGTAACGGATTCACTTTATATGTTTAAATAAATATAATTTCAATTAATTCTGTGTAGTTTTAGGGGGTTGTCCGTCCATAGAGAAACTTGAGTGTTCAGGTGGTTTGTTGCTTGCAGCAATGATGGATACTGAAGATGATTTTAAGATCATCTGTTCAGCCAAGTTGAAGAGAGCTTCATTAGCTCTGATGAAGTAGGAAACAGGATTATGACCATTTCTCTTCCAGGTTTCGCCATCTTCATAAGTTTCCTTTAATTGTTTGGCATTTTATTTTGAGCATGAATAGTGATTCTATAATCTCTTCTTTACTGCCAAAAAAAATATGCATTTCTTACCTAATGTCCTGTTTGCAGCAAGACGTCTTTAGATAGAGCAATTGTTCTAGCATAATTCTCCACCCTCGGTCTTCCTGTTCTTGTGAACGAGAGCTGGCAGTAAGGAGACCAATGCTCCTATGATTAGGAAGAAACTGCTTGATTATGAAAAAGGAAAAAACGTTGAGTCTAAGAAATAAAAACTGAAAGATAGAGAGGCTTATGACCCTTTTTTCTTTTTTTTGTGTGTTTTCCGCCTCATCCTCTCTTCTTACACTAAGCCCCTGTTTGATCAACAGAAGCATATTGATTTTTGTTGACGGCTTACAGTTAGAATCAGAGGAGAGGACGAATCAATGCCAACAGTCTTTAATTCTGTTGACCGAACACACTGCAAGGCTTAATTGGAAGGAAAACTCACACATTTAAATGCTGCAGGGATTTCCATGTTGTTCTCACAAAATCAACCACACGCATGTGCTTTGGGTATAATGGGTGGATGGGTGAAAAAAGGCGTTTTGATGTTTGTTAAAGCTGAGAGCGGTTGTGCACCTCTGATACTTTTTCATGGTGGTTTTCTCGAGAAAACAAGTACATTTTCTCATTATCTAAACATAACGAAAGCCATTTTCTCCTGATAACAAGATGATTGGTGTATGTTAAAACTGATTACATCCTTCAATACCACAACAGCGGGAGAGAATTTATAAGTATAAGTCATGGTAGCCTATGTGTAATTCTGAAAATGATGCTGTGTTTAACTTTTAGGTAACGGGACGACATTGTTGGTTTGATTAGTTGCTTCCACTTCTGATTCATAAGCAATTAGACCTATGCCTCCGGTTTCTTAGTGCTGGGTGTTTTCTGAACAGCCCCGGTGTTAAGACTTTAACAGGTATAAGATGCATTAACACCCAAAATGAGTCTAGATTAAAGAATTTCATAAAAAAAAAAATCAGATTTGTTTCTACTATATTCCATGCAATCCAATCATCCACCACAACCTGACAAGGAGTGAAAAGAAAAAGGAAAGTATAAAACTGATTATTTGCACACACGCGGAACCATGACTGCACAACTACGGGCACTGCAGGCATGGATGGACTGGGAATCCAGGGCTGTTTACCAGCCTCATTCATTACTCATACAGGTTAATCATCTCGTTATCTCGGGAAATCAGTAACTGTTTTCCCGTGATAACGAGATAGTTATGTCATTATCCCGAGAAGGCAAAGGAAGAAAAAAAAAGTATGACCGCTCTTGGCTTCCAAAGGGTGACCAAGAAAGCAATGGTTGTGAAAAAATACAGTTCTCTGACACTTATTGTTGTTACTCCAGTGCAATCTACTGTTAAGTTGATTACCTAGGTTCTTATCTCAGTCCAGTGTCTGTATTCAGTTTAATGCATGTTCATAGTTTCAGTATGGTGGGTCTGCACCTGCAGAAATCCACCACCCGCTTCTAATTTTCCCCCACCTTGATCGGGAGATGGTTCTGCTTGCAACAGTCCACAAAGTCCTGTGTCCTGTGTCCAACTTTTACTCATGATGAGGCTGACTGAGACTATGCCATAGGAGCTTATTTTGCTTTTATACCAGACTGGTTTAAAGTAGGAGTGTAAATCACACCCATCATGGCGATTCGATTCAGTATCAATTTCCTGACCCAACAATTTGATTATTTTCGATACTCAAGAATTTTCCTGCGCCACGTCTGTCTTGCCTACTTCTTCTTTCACCTCCGCTATTCCTGCCATGTCTGTCTTGCCTGCTGGTTATGTGAGTATGTGTGCAAACTGAAAGAGGGTAGTGGCTAAAGGAAGCGAGGTAGATGGGCAAAATAGGTTTAGCGCCACTGCAGCACGGGAGTCACAATTACGTCCAGGAGCAAATGGATAAAAATAGGCCGGAGGGGAAAAAAAACAAACCATGAATCAATACTCTTGCGAACGTGTTGATGCATCGGATCATCGGCTGTTGGATCAATGCATCGATACAAAACGATTATTATTTACACCCCCAGTTTGAAGTAACGGTGAGGCATAATAGATTCTAAGTTTATTACTGTACAGGTTTCAAATGAGAATTAAAAACTAAAACCAAATAATGAATGAGCTGCTCCAGGACACCCGTTTTATAGTTTTATTATAGGTCATAATAAAACTGCTTCAATCACATTTTGTATTAAAAAAAAAAAGAATACACCTGGATTTTTTTCCTTAATGGAACCAACTTTGAAAAAAAAGTTAAAGGGTCACCACCTCCAAAATTACTTCTAGTTTTTGGGGATGTCAAAACATGAAATCCTTACAATACTAAACAATAAGTTATGATATTTGCGATTAGTTTAACGTATCTGCCAAATATAACATCCATTATCTTAAAGACGTCAGAGAGTAGCCTACAGGGTTTCAGTATCTGTCAGCTGCTTTATCAGCACCAGCAGAAGGTCTTTAGAGCAAGTAGCTCTGATTGTGCTATCATGTGGATTGACGACTTTCACTTCTGCCAAGTTCAGTTTTTTTTCTATGCCTCGAGATCTTTTGAGGCAAAGAACATTATTGAATTTACAGTCATTACAGCATAATATCACAAAGGTGTTTATGCCTAAAGGAATCTATGTCCAAGACACATCACAAATTTTATATTTAAACAAGAAACATATGAACCTAAGCCTAGGATACCTAACAACAGCCGCAATTTTGTTCTAGATGTCTGCATCTGGCATAGAAAGCACCAGGTTGGTCGTCATTGTCATGTTTAGGTTTTCAGACTCTGAATAGGAGCAATCACGGAGGCAATGATCAGTTAAAGGTTTTATTGAAGGTTTGTGGAAGTACAGAGAGGAGTCCGGCAGGCAGGGTTGTCAGGATACGGCTGGAAGAGGTTAGGTGACAGGTGAGCAACCGTTCGGTGCTGGTGGAAGAGTGAGGGATGTATGAGACTCACAGAGAGGACGGCTTGGCGTCTGTTTGGGAGGATGGTGTCCAGTGATCCAGCCTATTGGTGCAGGTCCGGTTGGCGAGATCGGATGGTGGTGTCTGAGGGTGGACTGGCAGGTGCGCTCAGGCAGGAGGGCGTCTTAAGGTTCTGAGACCAGAAGCCTCACAGGTTCCTAGAGGCTGACTGAATGGTTCCAGGGCTTGGGATCCTGGGTTCTAGGAGAAGGGAGCAGAGAGGACAGGGTTAGATTCAGGCAAGGCTTAGGTTCAAGGCTTAGGTTCAAGGCTTGGTTCAGGATCAGTTGTACCAACGCTGAAGCATTAACGAACTGACGCCCTCCTCCTGGTTCCAGCTCCTTAAAAAGGGTGGAAATCAGCTGATGAGGAGCACCTGCCCATCCAGCCCTGCAGAGAGAGAAAAAAGGAAAAGCAAAACCCCAGCCTGCACCCACGACTGGGAGTATGACAGTCATCTTATCCTGTGTAGAAATTCTTGTTGCTAAGCACAACAGCTGAACAAACTAAAATCACTCAACTTATAAAATATTATTAACACCTTTGACTCTTCTGTCTAAACATTGCTACTTCCTCCTGATCCTTTTACTCACTAATAAAAGCATACTTTAACTAAATTCCATCAATCTCTCAATAACCAGCTATCTGAGAGTATGCTCAATTTGGAGGTGTGACTCTTTTTATCCAACCTCAACTCAAGTCTAAAGAATTTGCAACTAAAAGGGCCCTTCTTTATACTGTAATATTAAAATACCTAATTTTCTCGATTTAACAACATGGAGATAAGGCTACAGAGCAGCTAAGGTACTAATCAATAGTACAGGCCATTCTGCAGTTTCTGCAACTTACTGTTGACTTTATTTGAACACACCACAAGAAGTTACAGGATGAAGAGGTTACTTTCACTACTTTGCTTAAAAAAACTTTGATGTTGCCCTAAAGTATGATACTATCTATATCTTGTAGAATACTTCCCCAATACATTCAAGGTACTTTCCAGAACTTACCAGGTACATACTTTGACTTGTAGGGTTGTTTCTGTGAGGAGTAAATTCTTCAACTTCTAGGTTTACCTTCTTGGAGCTTATGGCCTACCTTTCCAGACTTTTCATACTTAGAGGTCACTTCCTACTTTCTATTTGCTATACAACAATTATTTTATATATTTTCCAAATAAGGTACACTTGTTCATGATTATAGATAACAGATAATACAGATAATTCCTTGCTTAAAGAAAGGTTGCCATTCCCCCCCCCCCCCCCCCCCCCCCCCCCCCCCCCTTTGGTGTTTTATGCTTAGAACATTTGCTTATTGCCCTCTGTTACAAAAAATTTCACAGTTTTAGCTTGCAGTATAAATTTTCTCGTTCTTGTGACTACAGTGCATTTTTGTGGCTTTCTCTACCATAACACAAAGTGACCTTCCCTTCAAATTGCTGGGTACAGATCAGCAAGGAATGTTCAATTTTGGAAAAGAAGGGATCAGGAGTGGCTTAATGTTTCACTTTCTCTTGAAAGTTTGGCTAGAAAAGAAATCAAGTGAGTTTAATGTAAACCCAGAAACTTCCCCTGTAGATAAATCATGAAAGTTTATTTGTCTTTCATCAACAACCCATAACCTCATTCTTTATCTAATTTTTTTATTTACAGTTCACTCTGTCCTGAAGACGGCATCTATTCCCCGTCAGCTCTCACAGTTTTCAGCTACAAGGTAATCAGTGGGCATCGCTCTGAGTGGTCAGAGCCTCACGGCAGACGGACTGAATCGAGCAGTTTACGCAGCAGCTACCATTAGGGAGTCCAAAGAAAAAGGTGAGCTTTTTCCCTGAGGTGAAACATGAAAGCTTTCATTTGTTTAGTCCAGCTTTACTCCTCAAGGAAACTCTAAAATGAATCAATTCACTGTTTGGAAATGGTTAAAAATCCCAGACCTGTATTTAACGTGTGGTTAGCATTATGTCAGGATCTAAATGGAAGAAAAGATGAATGCCCTCCTATATATTTCGATATCCATATATCTGCTGACTAGGTTTATGTTTTTCAGGAGTATGTTAATCTAATGGAAACATTGTACAGCAGGTAAATAAGCATACTTAAACAGAAAATATGATGTCACTTCTCTTTTGGTTTTTAAAGTATCCTAAAATTGTTGTATTTTAATATTAAATGAGCAAAAATATATATTTTTTCATATAATATTCTGCGTGTGCAGAGGACTAAAAGATTATCATGCTTCCTACAGTTTTCTAACTTTTTATTATGTCACCCAATAAAGCAATTTGTTTTCTAGAATCATTCATTTGTTGATTTATATTTTCCGCTAGACTAAAGTATCTGTAAACATTGATTCTTCCTGCTACAGAAAACACCCGCCATCCTTTAAAGACGACATGCCCAACGGGTCCCCTCATGGCAGGGTCACTATGACGATCACCTTCTTCTGCTCCCAGCCGGTGTTTATACTGGCGGTGGCTGTGCTCCTCTGCACAGTCAGCCAGGTGACTTGTCAGAAGGAAGGAGAGGCGGAGTCGCCTGCCCAGGTTCTTCAGGACCTGCTGGTCCGCTACGGAGACAACAGCACCATCACAGTGCCTCAGCTGCGCTCACTTCTGGCTTTACTTAGTCAGAGTCAAAGTGAGAAATCGGATGAGAAAAGAGATGAGGCAGAGACAACTACAGTTACACCTCCCGCAGCAAACAGCTCCAAGGTACAAACTATTCTCGGTCTGCTGTCAGCATATCTACTCAGTAAGGGTTCCCTACAGTCGGCAAAACTGATGGCATTTATTTAAGCTTTTAATCTTTACTGGTGTCTGATTTATGGGTCATTATAATTATAACGACACATAAGAGGAGAACCTAGGTAATGTGAATAGTCTGATTTTTTATTTTTATTTATGTTTTCCTATGGTGGAGGATTTGGGCAATAAAAAAAAAAAAAAAACATCCACTCTGTAAATCGACAAAGGCTATTGATTGCTGACTTTAATTTCAGAAGTCTGATTTTATTCTCAGAATTAAGGGCAGGTTATACTCCCGCAGTATAACCTGTGTCACAGTTAGCTTGTTTCAGGTATGACGCCTATATTTTTGATTTATGCCCAAGTTATTCCATGCCACAATTCAAGAGGGACAATCACGAACTAGCTCGGATTGTGGGTGTGGTGGGTGGCATTTTTCTCCCAGTTACCAGGGTCATTCAACAACAATGGCGACTGGACCAATGCGCACTTTGACTGAAAAGTAGCTAATCAATCTAGAATAGATTCACTTCGCTATTCTAGCTGGTCCATCTTCATGAGTCCTTTTCCACAATGGCGGTCATACAAACAAAACAAGCCGGTAAGGTACCAAAGAGGAAATACGGATAGTGTAGAGCGGATGTAGAGTTGACCAATCAGAGGCCTCCTGTCTGCCGTTCACCTACAGTTTTGGGAAGGTGCACTAGAGTGTCGGCGGAAGGGGGGCGCATATCTGCGTTAACTGCGACACACACGCAGACAACCTGGTTTCTGAGTATAAAACAGACTTTATTCTTACATAATTATGACTATTAGTGATATTCCTATTTTATTGAAGCGATAATCCTGGGCTTTGGCACCGCTAAGTACTTTGACTTTCAATTCTGAGATTAACAGTCAGGATAAAGTCAGAAATCAATAACCTGGTTTGTTTTATTGAGTCGTTGTTCAGTTCAAGAATAGATTCATTTAATCCAAACACTCACTATTTCATTTAAATGTGACTCATGTTAAAACAGACATCTAAAAATTCACATAGCAGCCAGATAACAGCACCATATTACCGTGAAGTCAGTACAACAATAATATTTGGACTATTAAAAAAACCTTTTTGAGTTTGAGAATTCCAGATTTTTATCTCTACACTGGATTAATCCCAGTTCAGTTTGACATTTACAAACCTCCTCAGTCCAACCTCTCCCTCTCTGGTTGATGGGTCGTGGACTTTCAAGCTTTCCTTTTATATTTAGCACCACATTTTTCCTCATACTTTCATCACAAATGCAGAAAAAGCAGAGGAGTCAATTGTTCTCCGGCTTTGGCTAGGAGAGTTAGGTACTGGTGCCACAACACAGGCATAGTTTTCATATTTCCCGTACTTAGTGTCATAAACACTGATCTGCTTTTTCGGAGATTAATACGGAGTTCTGAGAAAGCCTCAAGTGATTGAAACTTAACATTACATTACACATTCCAGGTGATGATTTTTTTTTCTCGTATGTCATTTTCCTGAAATTTGCTGTACCAGCAGAGAGTATGCAATACAGCAAAAATAGATTTTGATTTTTGATTTGCTGCCATTTTGATGGCCACATGCCTTCCTGGCTAACTCTACGGCTGCAGCTCACATGATCGCAGACAACAGCCCAGTAGCAGTCATTCAAGATAAGCTTAGTTTATCATCATCCTCTAGTCCTCTATGGCAGCTGCTGTGAACACTAAACATGCTTCTGGTTTAAATACTGCTGTCTGCTTGTAACGGAGGAGATTATTTTCCCTATTGTGGTATAACTGTGGACTAGAGCTCGGAAATTTATAGAATCCTCAATTATACCTATTAGTAAGGCCAGCAGGTGGCCATACATGTGCATTACGAGGCATTAGAGAACTCCCAGAGCTAAAGTGAAGCAGTGCTATGGGCACGATTTCCTCAGAATGGCTTTAAATCAGGTTTTTGTCCCCGTTTTCTCCTCTTCTTTTGATGAAAAAGTGAGACATTTCCTGGAGGGTGTTGACCAATCTTTCCTCAGCATCCCATTTTTAATGTACTTCTAATGTTTCCCATCCCAGTGTTTGCCTGCAGACACGCTGGCTATTTACAGCATCAGCGAGCAGTCCCGGCTGGATGGGCAGGGTCTCCAGAAGCTGTGTCCCACCATGCTGCAGCAGCTGGATGCCGGCACCTGCAAGGTGAAAAAGGGGGAGGAGCTAAGCACGGACCCCTCCCCCAGACCTACAGATGCAGAAGGTGAGAATAAGCTGAATAATCTGAATGACTGTAGCTATTAAATTGCTTTTCTGTCAAGTATTTAAAATGAACATTGACCTTTTTGTTTAAGGCTTCATCCTATTTTCCCGTTGCCTCAAACTGTTCCCTAACACTGTCATTGTAATTAGACATTATCTGAAAGGTGCATTATTTTTCAGAGTATTTGTCACACTGGGTGAGAACTCAGTAACCTTTTAGAGTGACAGTTAGGCTCCACCAGCACATCCATTGTGTACCATAGATCTAAACCACAAAGATGAGCTCAGCTTTCATCAGCTGCTGATTGTCTGTAATTGAAACCATTTTGCTGAGTTTGTGCAGCCAACAGGATGTCCTTTAAAGATCTGGAAACATTTTTTCTTTTACATACTGTAAATAGAGAGGCTCCTATAGGCTGTTGTTGCAGCCTGGTACAGTTAGTTGTTGAAATAAGGTCATAGAACCTGCTGATGTTTTTTATGTTTTAAGTTTCTTTCTGCTTTTAAACATGATGCAGTTTCTATAAGTCATCTTATTAAAATTTCTGCTTCTGGTAGGAAAGTTTTGTACTTTAATTGACCATTTTTCTTTTTTTAACATTTGATAGGTGAGAGAAACAGATCCCAGAAGTTTGCTTCTGTCTTTCCAACAGCAGATTTGTTTTTCCTTATCAGCCGCTCTCTCTCGCGCCCTCAGCTCACCTCCCAGCCCCCATGAGAAGCTTATTTTGGCCCCTCAGCAGTTCTCCTTTTCAGAGCCTGTAGAGTTTTCCCAGCAGCACAGAGGCAGACGTTACAGAGGTTCATATATGCAGCAGACAACCTGAAAACTTTTTAATTCCATGTGGAACTGTAGTTTAAAGACTTATGAATGTTCTTCCTTAAGTTAAACATATCCTGAATTTGCCCAAATTTTTTTTCTTTTTTATTGTTTTGGGGTGTTTCATTGTTTCCCCACCATGCTTACCTCAGCAAATCGTTTCTCAACTCTGGCAGCTTGTTATCCCAGATGTTTCCATTGGCTTAAATACGTTAAGTAATATTTAAGATATTTGTTAAAGCTGTCAAATTTAAAAATTCCCTTGCCATTAGAAGTATTTAGCCTCGTACTAAATTTGACTTTTTGCATTTTTTTACACAAATCGTAAGAGCAAATATTAAAATATAGATTCCAAATGCTAGTTTCTTCACAGCAGTCGTGTACACATGATGTATTACGGGTTTATTTGCTTTTGTTTTACCTTTTATTATTTTTCCATTATCATTTAGAAGCAGCTCTCACAGCAGTTGCCTGTTTGGACCTATTGCACTATTTGCAAAGCAAATGACGTAATATAACAAAAATATTTGCAGACAAAACTTAGCCTCTGCTAACTGTATAAAATGAAATTATAAAACTGAATGAGGATGTACTTTTTGTGACATTTTTGAACATTTTTGTCCTCCAGGAAAGAAGAAACAAAATGAAATAAAATGTTCGCTAACTCTAACTCATTCACATTTTAGTTAATAAACTTTAACATTTGCGGCAGCCTCGGATGAAAAAAAGAATATTTAGCTTTACTATTTTGGTTTCCCCAACTTGCTGACTATATTGCATTTGATTATATATAAAGATTACCTCTATGCAGCATATATAAGCTATTTGGATTTTATTTTTCAAACTTTTTAACTCTGCTCATATTGTTTCTTTGATGTTTTAAGACTTTTGATTTTCTATTTCTTTTCCAGCGGTTTTATTCAACTCTTAACATTCAAAGTTTTCTTCACAGATTCAGTTTTTTTACTTTTCAAATAATGTAAAATTGGAACTTCTCAAACATTTTAAGGTTATATTTAAATCTTTTTTTTTTTTTTTTTTTTTTTTACAGGATTGTATTTTTTAAAGCAGATGTCCTTTTAGTTCATTGTGTATGGTTTTAACGCTCCTCTTTATTCCATACCCAGTGTGGGGTTTTTCTTTTTTGAGCGTGACTGTGATCAGTGTCTGCTCCCTCACCGGAGTTGCCATCGTACCTCTGATGAAGACGCATTGCATGAAACACGCGCTCACCTTTTTCATCGCACTTGCCATTGGCACCCTCTTCTCTACAGCCATCCTCCAGCTCCTTCCTGAGGTTTGCTCCCTGCCTGTATACACACATCTTCTACACCTTTCCCTTTGAGGACACTGATAGAAAAGCAGAAAAAGTGCATCTTAAGAATTTCTCGTGTTTTCAAGTTTGTCCAGTTTTGTACTTTAAAAATGTATTTTTTTCTTCTCCATGCTTTTGCTTCTTGAGGATACCTTTCATTATCTTTGATTAGCAATGAAATGCTTTTTGTATCATATATGTGTTTACATTAACATTGATCCAGTTTTGAGCAGAATTACAAAATGGTTTAACTCTAACCATAAACACAGCAGATCCCACAGTTACTGTTTATGAAAGAGACAGAAAGTTTATGTGTAACTTCAGTCTGGATTTTAAAAGGAAACAGCAGCCTGATGTTTATTTAATATGAACTTATCATCAGCAAGTGTGACGTCCTCTATAAAAACTCTAACACTGGCAGTTTACTGGTGTAGGGCCAAAGCAGAAAGACACCAGCAAGTAGAGATTTGCTTCCCATTATCCTGATAACGGTTCTAAGTTTATCTCAAACTATTTTAAAGTTCTCTATTTTGCAGTCGATGGAGCTGTAATCTTTAAAGATTATAGCTCCATCTTTTATGATTGGAGAGTTTCATAAGAATAAATCTCAAAATTTCTGGAACGATGTCCTTCAAACATATGAGCCCAAACACCACCCACTGTTAAGCTTGGTGGTGGAGGGGTAGTGATATGGGTTTGGTTGGCTTTAAATCAAGCATAAACTAAAAGTAGATTAAGGTCATTTGTTGGGGAAACATGGGGAAACTGGGAAACATAAGCATAAAGACGTGGAGATTACTGAATATTATCGCTGCTGAAGGTGATGAAGGCCTATTAAATCATAGGATTTACTCAGTTCTTTGATTTTTTTATTAAAAATGACAGATGGGATCTGCTGTTTTCTTCTTAAACACATTGTTAGATTTTTTTTAAATATATTTAAGAATCCAGTTAAGACTGGATGAACTTTATTCTTTCCTAATATAAACAGAAAGATGAAGCGTTTTCTCTTTACCACGACTATAAAACACATATAGATACATTAAGCCTTTTCAGTGCTGCTACTCTCATCTTCTTTGTGTGAGCAGTGTTTTTCCCGAGGCGGTCGCAGTCACACAAACTCACCTGAGTGGTTTGGAACATGTTTGTTTAGAATTTCCCTATAATCACTTCCTTTGTTGAGAAAATGAATGGATTTTAAAGTCTGCTTCACGTAAAGAGGAATCATTTCCTCTTGAAGAAGATTCTTACTTCTCTTAAACTTTTTTCCAGGCCTCCTGTCTGTGTAAAGAGTCTTTGTTCAATTCTCTCTCCTGCAGGGATCATTGGTTGCTGTCTAATTATTTTGCTTCTCAACCCGGTAATCAGTCTCATCAGATAATCAGAGCACTAACCACCTGTCTTTGTCTTTCCTTCCCTCTCCTTTCTGCTCCGTCGATCAGTGTGGGGTTATGGGATCCTGTGTGTGACACTGATCTCTCTGTGTTCACTGATCGGGGCCAGCGTGGTGCCCTTCATGAAGAAAACCTTTTACAAGCGACTGCTGCTCTACTTCATAGCCCTGGCCATTGGCACGCTGTACTCCAACGCCTTGTTTCAGCTCATCCCAGAGGTAGAGTTACTGCTTTCTGTGGCTCATAAAGCGGCAGTCTGAAACCTCAGGGCAAGGTTGTTTTCTAATTCTCCCTCCAAACACTCCTGGGTACTGATTTTACATAATTTCTTGGGTTTTTCCTGCTTCAACTGTTTCTGTTAAATACTTTTTTAAATTTGATCCCAAAGACAAACTTATAGTAATACTGGTTGAATGAAACAGATTTGTAGATGTTTATATAGAATTTCGTGTCATGGTTAAATTATTAGCATCTAAGCCGCTCCTTAATGTTAACACCTTAAGCTTGGATTTGAAGTTCCCGTAAACATGCATATCAACTAAATTACACACTAAAAGGACAATTTTAAGTAATTAGTTAGATACCATATTTTCCAGACTATAAGCCGCTACTTTTTGGCCATGTTTTGAACTATGAGGCTTATAAGAAGGTGCAGCTTTTCTGTGAATGTTCCTAACCACCAGAGGGGGAAGACAAAGTTGGAAATGAAAGAATAAGGGGCTAGCTTTCATTTAGCACAAGAACATGCTAACAGCATGCACGGTGGAAAAATAGATTTGACATTTATTTGCAGCATTAAAGCTGCCGAACCAATGAACAGACTGGGCTCAACTCCTGCAGAGCTGAAATAAAGAGCTGAGGACGCCCCACCTTTCAGTGGAAACTCTTACTGCTCTGAGTCAACAAGCTAACGGGAGCTAGCATTCTTCTTCATCCCTACTCCAGGGGCGATATGTAGAGCTCCCCTTACAGGTTTGGTGGGAGAAAGTTCAGCTGGTATCAGCGGCTATGTACGTTTCCAGTTTTTTCAAAAAATGTAGTGGGTTTATAGTGAGGTGCGCTCTATAGTCTGGAAAATATGGTAATAAAATGTTTCCATTTCCCAGGAATCACGTTTGGTTATTTAGGCTTAAATGCTATAATTTGCATCACAAATTTAGCCTGAGCTTATAGTAATACGAGTAATTAAGATTAACTCTGGCCTATTATATATGCACCAGTTGACATATGATCACAGCTGATAAAATATATCTAGATCTTTCTACTCTGCGTCAAATAAAAGGTGTGATTTGACACCATGGGCTTGTTTCAGCAGATATAAATCAGCTGGTTTAGAAATATTATTTCAAAATTAATCATATATCATTTACAGTTTAGATTTAGTAAAATCTGAGAGATGTGAAACTGTACACCTAAATAAAGCTGGTGAACTAATCAACTATAATAAAATAGGCTATTATCTCAAAAAGAAACACATCTTCCCCTGATCTAAAGAACTAACAGGGGCCTGGACTCTCTGGGCATCACAATCTAAAGCAATGACTCAAAAACAGGAAAGAGAAAATGGCATCATTGCAGTGGATCTATTACCAAAGCCACTGTTGAACAAAAGGAGCTGAAAGGCCCATCTCTCTTTTAGCAGGAAATATCTTGATCTTGATTTTCTCTTCATTGATGAGAAAGCCCTTTGTAGAATGTCCCGCCTCAGTTTGGGGCCAGGTTCCTCATAAAATCAAGATTCAAAAACAGTTTTTATATTTACGCAGGTTCTCTTTACTTTGATGTAAAACGTTACCATTCTGATTATAGAATATATGTCAATCAAAGGATCATTAGGTAAGAATAGGAGTCGTGTTAACACAGTCTGGTAGTAAATGGCTTAGAGTAGATGCTAAACTAGTGCAGATAAGCATCTCAGAACATCTCTGAAGGCGTTCTGATCTAAGCCATCTCTAATCTGTCTTTAGCACGTTCACACCAGTGTTTAACAGGGCCTGGGTGTGATCGGACCACCTAGGAAGGATGGTAGTGCCAGGTCTGAGAAAAGATGTGATAAACAAGTATGAGTTTGAAGACAGCAAATCCTTGAAATGTTACTTTTGTAGATAAAAACAGGTTTGCATTAAATGAAGGTCAACAGAACATTTTAGAGATTGCTTAACACTCTGAATGTGTTCTCTTTTTGTGTGAAGCTTTAAAGCCCCTTTAATGAGCTGGCATGGTGAAGCTTTTAATCTGCTCTAAGCCCAGCTTGGAGTGTAAAATGAAGCAGCTAACAGTTTTAAGTTTGCAGGTAAAAAAAAAATCTACTGTTAGGCTTAAAATTATTCAACCCCCTGGCAGATTTAGACATTTAGATTAAGCTACTTTAACCCAGAAAATGAGGCTGGCAGCATTTATAAAATTATGTAAAAAGGGGTATATTTTCTTTTTATCCATATTTTTATCTTATTTATCTTTTATAATATAATGGTATAATGGTAACTGAGAGTTCTCAATAATTACTCTTTAATTGACCTTACAGCAGTGAAACTTTTCCACTAATTTCTAACCAGATTTTTGCCTGATTCCTCTTTTGTTTTAGAGGTTGGATGGCCTTCTTACCATCACCCTAATCCACACTTCCTCTCACGTATGAGGAAGTCACGTATTAGTGTGAAAATCAAATTAATGAAAGTCCCAAATTAAAAATACTACTTAAAACCTAAATCTGCCAGATGTTTGAATGCCTTTGGTCTTAACTATAATTCCTGCTACTTTTGGCTTCAGACTATTTCCTAAGGCACTCATTCAGGTCGGCTCGCTGGGTGTGGATTATAATCCAGATGCTTCGAAACAATTTCTGCAAACATCCAGCATTACGGTGATAAAAGCTCCTGAAACAAGCAGTGGTGTAAGTCCTCTGAAAAAAATATCCACCTTTAAGCTCAAAGGTCTTTGTTGGAAGTCTCCCGCCACATGCAGCAGACGGATGAGTCACGGGTTAATTGCAGCTTTGATCCTCCCTTAATATGATGCAGCTTTAAAAGATTTGGAGTCTTCTGATCAATGAAACTAAATGTAATGCAATAAAAAGGTGTTCAGCACCTTTAAGATATGACACTAACAGGGATAAAAATGGAAAATATAAAAGAAATAGAAAATGAAGCTAAAAACAACCTGAGCACTGAAGTTAACCAGAAAACTAATAAGCAAAGCATAACAGTAATGATCCGTAGGCTGTTTACAGCTTCTACTACTGATGAATGTCACACTAACATACTCCTCTCTCTGCCCTGGTAGGCCTTTGGTTTTGACCCCATGGTGGACTTTTATGTATCCAAATCCGCTGTGGTCTTCGGAGGCTTCTACCTCTTCTTCTTCACAGAAAAGGTTCTCAAGGTTCTCCTGAAACAAAGGCAAGGGGTGAGTTTAAACCCACCATGATAAGGTGCTGCTGTTACTCCATAACTGTGTTTGATAGCGTTAAATTAAATGGTCCATGAGACTGTGAAGAGTAT
Source organism: Cyprinodon tularosa (assembly GCF_016077235.1). Classification (NCBI taxonomy): domain Eukaryota; kingdom Metazoa; phylum Chordata; class Actinopteri; order Cyprinodontiformes; family Cyprinodontidae; genus Cyprinodon; species Cyprinodon tularosa. Next base: position 63,824 of record NW_024039619.1, on the reverse strand, counting down.
GCAGCCTTTAAATAAAAGTGTACATACGTATGGTTCAATAACTAACCAGGCAAAACTTTTCCTGTTTTACGTCTGTATGGTTGGTCAAAATATTTTCACTTTGTTAATTCCCTAAAATAATGAGACATATTTTGTTTGGCTGTGACTCCATCCTGGAGATATACATCAGCTGTGCCACTGCCATCAACACCTTTGTCTATAGATGTTGGAGCTTGGCCTGTTTTTCAGAATAGTCCTGTTTGTCTGACTGTGACTGGCTGGATGTGCTCACTTCATCCTCTGACATGGGAGCTGGCTCGGAGCACACCTGCCTGGCTGTGTGTTTCCTGGACGGGGTCACCTTTAGAGCTGGTTTACAGTTGCCTTTTGTATCCCTGCTTCTTTTTCTATGTCTGCTTCTGTTTCCTTGAACCCCATTCGGCCTCGGCAAATGGCCGTTCCACTGAGCCTGATTCTGCTGGAGGTTTCTTCCTGTTAAAATGGAGTTTTTCCTCTCCACTGTCGCTACAAGCATGCTCACTGTGAGGAATTGCCTTTGAGTCAATGAGTCGATGTAATCACCTGGTTTTTCTTAGATAGAAAACTTTGAATCTATTTGAATGAATGATCTGGTTGAATTGTACAGTGCCTTGAGATGACGTGTTTTGAATTGGCGCTATACAAATAAACTGAATTGAATTGAACATCTTAAAAGACACATTGCAACAAAATTCTCATACATTTAATTAGTCTTAGCATAGGATGCTTGGTACTAGTTTTGCCCTTTTACTGTATGGGTTTGTTCACACGTATTAATTTATTTTAACAAGCTTCTCACAGTTTTTCACTTGAATCTGGACCCATTTGTTTCCTATGGAACGTGAGAAACTGACCGAGGTTTGTAAGCGGCCTCATTGCCACATATTCTGTACTTTCACATCAGCTCTGTTGTTTTTAAGCTACTTGTAGCTAATTAAATGTTATGTTTGGTATTCTTAAGGTCATTTGCTGGTTCTACATGGTTGAAGGGTTGTTGCTTCAATATCTCCACATCAGCATCCTCATAAAATCCCAATAAAATGCATTAAAATGTTGTTGAAATATAACAAATTGGGAAAATACATCTAAGATTAATAAATATCTTTACAGAGCTCTGAGTTTTTAATGCATATATGGCTTTTCCAGATTTGTATTTACTGGACAAAACTGTCACTTCGGCCGACATTTACCCCTAGGGCCATTAGGCCGCCTAACCAAACACCTTGAACTTTCTCGTTCTGCGTCAGGTTTGACTTGTACGATGAGATGTTTGCTTTACACGAACTGATGTGGTTCAGGCTGTTTAGTTTGCTTTTGTTTAATTTGGGCGTTGCACAATCTTTCCACATGATTCAAAGCCTAATGTGGTGAATCATTGATCATAATGTTAATAAAAAATGCTCTAATCCTCCTGACAAAGGTTCCCTCCTTTAATTTATTTTTGTCTCAGCTTTATATTGTTTGTTTAGCCCAGAATAATTGTGATTGATTATAGGCGTATTTGGCTTTGTTTTAGTCTTTCTTACTTATAACCTGTGAGATAGAGAAAGTAGACAGTATTATATCATTCACAAAAATTGAGCAGAACCAAAGATAATCAGCACAGTGCTGCCATCTAGTGGTTGCTCTGTTCAAAGGAATTTGGTCTGACTGTTAAAGTAGCAAGTAAACCCTGAATCTTTATTTCAGGAATCAGTTACCTAAAATAATGTTCAATGTTAAAAATGGGCCTTAATATTCTCAAAAATATATTAAATCAAAAATAAAAGTAGCCTTTGTTAAAACTTTCCATTAGATTATATTCCTGCTTTTAAATAAAGGGATGCTTTAGGGCTGTTTTTCTCCTAAAGCCCTTAGTGAACCTTTTATGATTAAATCATAAAATCTTTAAGAAAAATAAATAAATTAATATTTAAAAATATATAACTTAAAAAACAAAACAAAACAAACAAACAAAAAAAAATTGTCTGAAAAAATTGGTTGAAATGAACATGGAACTGGTTCATCTGACAAAACATCTACTGCAATCTGAGATAAAACCTGGGATATGGGAGCATAAGAGAAAAGCTCTGAGCAATCCAGAGGAATTTTGTTAATATCAGAATCAACTTTCTGTGTGCTCCGGGATTTGATTAATCTCTGGATCCACTCCAGAAGGTTGGAACAACTCTGCAAAACCTTATTGTAAAATGGATTTATTCACAGGCATCCTACGTTTCTATTTAATGAATGTGGAATCTATAAGATTTTGTGCTCCTCAATAGCTTTTACAGTTTTTGATTTAATAATCGGTGATAATCTTTTGTTTTTTGTTTTCATATTTTCGATCCCAGAGCCACGGCCATAGTCACTACAGCGGTGCAGACCGCTACTCATCACCTGACAGAGATGCAGAGGAGGGGGAGAAAGAGAAGCTGCAGCAGAATGGAGAATCCAACAGTCTGACTCAGGGAAAAGTGGACGACGCTGGGGAGGGAGAGCTCATGCTCCACCCCGCACAGACACCGCAGGTGAGATTTACCTGTAAAACTGAGAGGTTATTTTATTTTGTTATAGAGTTTAAAGTCTCTTGTAATATGGGTCCAGACACATGAAAAAGGTTTCCTGTTTTACAAGCTTGTTTGGAAAGTTTCAGATCATTACACAAGATTTACATAAAATAAAATAAAAAGTTTTCAGAATGTATTGATTAAGGAAAATGAACTAATCAAATCAGCCTGGGCCTATTTGGAGAAGGCAATCACCCTCCACACATAATATCCTCTTTGATTCAGTATTTATTTTTACTTCAGATGAGTTACATAATTTTGTAGAAATTTAGACCACATAGTTTTTTGACTAGGCTGCACAAAAACCTTTATTTTATTCAGTGTATTATTCTATTCACAGGTGAATCCTTTTTTTTTGTCTGAACTAAAGAACCATTGATCTTAAGGTCACAAACTGATGCTCTGACATTTTCTGCTTAATGTTTAGAATTACGTTACAGTAAGTTGTCCTAAATCAGCCCCCAGCCATCACCACCACTACCGTGTTGCTTTGATAACTTCTTGTTTTCATAATGATTCCTTCTTGTTTTTAATGAGGTGGGTATATTTTCACAGGACCAGGTTTGTTTGAACAGCTTTTTACCTCAATTTAGGAAAATCATCTAAAAACGGTGTTTTTTGGATTTCCTCAGGTTGCCTTTAAACACTAAAGTTTGTTTAAATCTCTAAAAGCTTTTTTTTGTTTGTTTGTTTGACAAAAAGCAACGACAGCAGGATTGAGAATGAAGGTCCATCCTTCTGCTCTGTCTTAAAGTCGTCTCCTTTGTCTCTCCTTCTGTTCCAGGAGTCTCAGAGTCCAGATAACGGAGCCCGTTCAGGTGGCGGCTGCTATTGGCTGAAAGGAACCACCTACTCTGACATCGGCACACTGGCCTGGATGATAACGCTGAGTGACGGTTTGCACAACTTTATCGATGGCTTAGCTATCGGTGCCTCCTTCACCGCCTCAGTATTCCAGGGCATCAGCACCTCCGTGGCCATCCTTTGTGAGGAGTTCCCTCATGAGCTCGGTAAGTTTGGCAAACATGGAGCCGTCAGAGGCTTTGCAGGTGGAGAGTGAGGATCAGAACATAGACAATGATAGGCCATGTTGTCAGGGGTGTTTAGCTGATTCTGTTTTTCCCCTTCAGGTGACTTTGTGATCCTTCTAAACGCTGGTATGAGCATACAGCAGGCCTTGTTCTTTAACTTCCTGTCAGCCTGTTGTTGCTACCTGGGTATGGGATTTGGCATCCTGGCCGGTAACAGTTTCTCTCCCAACTGGATCTTTGCTCTGGCTGGAGGAATGTTCCTCTACATCGCTCTGGCAGACATGGTGAGTTAACCCAGATGCTAATTCGTTTCTTTTTTTCCTGATGTGTTTGGAATCATTCTCTTTTTTAATGACCCAGTTGGGGGCATCCTTTAAATGTCAGAAAGATGGCCTCATATCTCAGTTTACAGACGGAACTCTTACCTCAGTGCCTCCAGGTTGTCAGCCTGTAAAAGAAGCCCATATCATTACCCCTCCACCTTCATAGCTGACAGTCTGAGCAGTTTGTGCTGATAGATTTTGTTTTCTTTAAGCAGTGCAGCCAAACATCTTCACATTGTTTTGTTTTTTCTCCAATTTCTCCAAATATTCCCTATCTTTAAATGCTTTCTGTTGTTTTTAACCATTTATTAAAATGAGACATATGTCAGTAGAGAGACCCCTAGATCCTACAGAGCAGTGGGTCCTGAGTACCAGAGTTCAGCACCTCTGCTCTGCTCTAAGATGTTCGGTTTCCGCCACACCTTTGTGCTTACACACATCTTTAAGGTAAAGAGCAGCAAAATGTCCAAAATCCTACCTTTATAGATGAGTTGATGTGCAATGCATTACTTTGCTTTTGCCTGCAGGGGCGTTTCTTTACCATTTGATTAAACGTAGTATGTGCTTGTTAATTTACTCTTTATCCAATTTTAATTTGGTCAGTATTCATTTTCTTTTCTTTTGTAAGTGAATAATCTTCAATCTTTTTTAGGACAAATCAAGCGGAACAGCCATACATGGATTGGTCTTTACACCTAATCAAAACAATGTTGTTCTTTTTCAGTTTCCGGAGATGAACGAGGTGAGTCGTGAGGAAGAGGACGCAGGCGGCAGCAGGTTCCTCATCACCTTCGGCATCCAGAACGCAGGACTTCTGACGGGCTTCGCCATCATGCTCCTCCTCACCACGTATTCAGGGCACATACAGCTGGGCTAGCAGCGGACTCTTTGCTGCGGAGCGGGATCTGGTGATAGAAACTGGAGAAGCTTGACTGTGCGGCAGGAACGCACAGTCCAGTATTTAAAAGAACTGACTGTTTGATTATGTGCAGCTCTAACATGCAGTAAATTTCAGACCCATCTGTCCCTCTTTTTCTCCGACCTTTCCTTCCTTTTTAAAATCATCACCTGAATTGGTCAGTGTGTGGTTCTCCTTTTCCTTTAATAGGCTTTTAATTCCTCTGAATAGTCATTAGGTTTCACCTTTTGACTCCTTTATTCTTACCGGCTTGGATGTTAAACTGCCTGAGCTGGCATCAGACTCATCATACCCATTATCCCTTATAGATGCAGATCAAGATAAAAGCTGCTATGAATCTATTTTTTCTCTCCTTCATTTTTCACCATTAATACCAAAAAGCACAGATCTGGAACTGGAACAATTCCTCATAAACTTACTTCCATTTCAGCTTGTTTTGTCTGTGTTGAGTTAAAGTTTAACGACACTTGATGTGAAACTGACTTTTAAAGACCAAACACGTTCGGTGAAGGGCTACACAGTGATTCATTGTGTGGTATGGAGTTGTCTTCATCCTCTTTATGCATTTTCTGAATAATCTTTCATCATGAAGATGCTGTTTAATGTTTTCATTTTTTTTCCAGAAGGGATGCAGCACCCCTGCAGCAGCATTTCTCTGTAGTTTACCATCTGTGCCCTTCATTTATATAACTGTGAGTAGTTTGTTGTTGTTTTTTGCCGATTATGCATATTCAGATGTTCTGTTATTTTATTGCTGACCACATCTTTAACTAACATCCCCAACTGGCAGAACTTCATGGTCTGTATGTGCAACAAACCTGTGGTATGGCTGTTTCTAAGTGACAATCCTGACTGGACTAAACACTCATTATTACAAGTGTGAGGACTGAACACCTTCCATAGATATTAGATTGTTTTAAAACAGTATATTTAACTACTAATGTCCAAATAATCAACAGCGATTACAAAAGGGCAAAATAACACCCTTTCTCTATTCTCTAAAGTTTGGATGAAGTTATTTTCTGCATAGAAAGAAGAAATTCCTACCTATTCCCCCCAAATATTTCGCCTGCTTGAGCCCAAAGATGGACCATATTAAAAAATAGCAAGGCTTTGCTAATTGGGTCGACATTTTTATTAAAAGAACCAAATTATCACGGCTTTGAACCTCTTGGTTGATTAAAAGCAAAGCCTTTTGTTTCAGAGGGAGAGATTTAAACTGGAGGGTTCACATCTGCCCTAAGTGAAAAATGAATCTTATTATGTAACCTCACAGATGCAGGATGGGACAAGAAGGGAATACCTGATGATTTTAATGTTCCAGAGCTCCAGCGTCACAGAAACAGCACTGAAGCTAACTGAGGAGTGGCCGTCCTCCGTAGTACAAAACCCGCTGTCGTCAGAAATTCACTGCGCACATGTTTCAAGCACTACTGTATAAAAACTGAGTTTTAGATTTTGTGATTGATGCAGGACAGTTTATGACACTGTGATCCAGTGGGTTAAAACAGAAATGATTCTTCAGGAAAGACTCAGTCACCCAGCCATCTGTTACACTTTTGACAGATCCCACCCCAACTCATCAGGCTTTTATTTGAAAGGAATTATCACAATCGCACCATTTCCAAATTTTAGGGTCCCCAAGAAACCACAGAATATCCTCTAGATATTATCTACACCTATCCTCTAGGTAGATAGGTGACTGGTTATGTTTTTAATAAGCCGACAGCTGGACAAAAAGAGTTCTGATGTTTCATGGAACCTTAATGGTCTTGAAGCCATCCTGAAAAGTACTGTATAGGTGTCATATTGGTGACTTCTTCTGGCTTGAAATAAGTCCTTCTCTAAAGGCCGCTTCAGCCCGAGATATACCACATTTTGATCGTATTTGTACCCCGGAATATTAGGTCCATATTAAGAGATGCGTCTTTTCTCATTTCAAAAAGAAGTTCTAATAAACTCCTAATATTAAGAGAATAATGGTATAAGAGTTTTAATGAAGAGAACTGAGATCTGCAACCTAAACCATGCATTTTAATGCATGGGAATACTGACCCCAGTTCAAATTAAAGTACTTCTTTATTACAGCTTAAATGTTGTAACACCGTTCATTTTCTTATATCATTACTTCATTCTTATTATATAACTTTTTTTTTGTACGATTATGTCTTTATTCTCACATTCTTGCTATTTTCTCGCAAACCTATTATTTTATTACTTTATTTTGGTAATATTAACGCTTTTTTTCTAGTAATGTTATCACTTTAACCTTGTAGACATAAAATTAGGACTTTAATAATAAGGATGGCTTTATTTTTACAATTAAAAATCTCTTTATATGGCCCCAATACTCTGTCATGTTTGTGGCTATTTTAATCCTCTAAGGGGGTCATATTAAATTAATTTTAAGTAGTATGGGATTAACTCCAGAATTGGGAAATAAATAAGTGGAATTATCATTGATTTCAGCGTATCACAGCTTAAAAGAACAAGTGAAAAAGTAAACGGTTCAGCTTATTCCTTTTTAAAAAAAATCAGTTTATAGATTAAAATCAATTAATGATGACTAATTGAATTATTCATCATGGGAACATGATCTGTTCAGTGCTGCTGTAGAAAATGATTCGCGGTTTGGTGCGTCGCTGTCCCTTTAAACATGCTGAGATGATCAGAAATAGAGTGTGCAGATTTCTCCAACATAGCCAGAGTGATCGGGGGTCAGATCCAGCATACCTTTCCCTTCGATCCATTCCCTCTTTTTCATTTTGTCAGAAACTTCAATCATTTCCTGGAAAGACATTTTAAAAACATAGTATGGCAGAATCACTGGTGTATGATGAAGTGATGAGTGGGACTATTTATTATTTGTTTTACGCCATGAAGTATTTATTTAATACTTTACACTCCAAGCCATGGTGACCTATTTGTTTTGTTTGTTGTTTGGCTTTGCTTTATTTTCTTGTTTGTTAAAGAAGGGGGGAACTGAGTCGTACATCATGAAACCTCACTGCATCCCATATTTTGACTGTATATTAAAACTATACTGAAAACAGAGCATAAGAACACACTAAGACAATATATATATGGATCATTTTCAAAGTATTGTATGCAATGTTGTTTATCGTTAGACTTCTCTGTCATGGCAAACGTTTTATAAACATTATTTTTTATGAAAGTCATGTATCTGTGTCCTCATTGTGTCTCGCTTCTGATCTGACAAAATGTTTTTTTCATTTAACCAAGAAATTTGTTTGAGACTGAAAATATGACTGATGAGGATGTTTAGATGTGTATTTAATTTAGAAATAAATGAATAAATTGTTATATCATCCTCAATTATTACATTATTTTTAATGAACTTGTCCGTTTTAAAATATTTTCAAAATATATTCTTAATTTTAGATTAGATTTTTATTTGTAAAGCAAAGTTGAGAGAAAAAAAGATATTAAAAAAGGGAGAAATATGGAGGAAATGTATAAAGACGTCTATTGGTGTGTAATCTGCATCAAAGTGAACTCGTTGAGCATCTCCAACACTGGAAAAAAACGGTCTAGAAATAAGTCAACATTTCTTTAACAAAGTGTATTTATCCTTAATTTGAATAGGTAAATTAGATGATTTGCCAATGGATGTAGTATTTTTACTACATAAGATGCACAATTTTTTTTCCCTTATTTTAAACGCAAATTGTCTTGTTTCATTTGCAAAGTGGCCCACTTACCTGCTCAATTCAAGAAAAACTTATTTTAAGAAAAAAATATTTAGATTTCATTTTTTTCCAGTGAACACAGAAAGGTAAAATATATCCTAGATTAATAATCCCAGGAAAACCGAAACCCCTCTGAGGAACTAAGGCCTGAGCAGCTGACCCATAACCCGGCATCTTATCCTTGCCTGTCCATCTCCTCCTATCGAACAGTTGTCAACTCCAGTCCCTCAGGGCGAGTGTCCTGCTTCTAGAGGTCTCTCTACAGATCAGAAATTGACAATTACATCAACCACAGAACTCTCTAGAGCCTAGAATTTCAGTAAATGAGGAGGTAATTAATAATACGGCTCAGATGTGTTGGACTCAGACACATTTAGCAGCTAATTAATTATTATAAGCAGTAGTAGTTGCAGCAGTATAATAATCTTTTTTTTTTTTTTTTTTTATAAATCTTATACAGCATTCAAACTACAAGAAAGTGACAAACTGATATTGCAGACAGACCCACACAGATCCACAGTGTGTGAGAAATGATTAACAGAAAAAAACAAAACATTTATTTATAAGCAGCATTAGGTGTGTGGTGGTATAATATTCTTCTCTTTGTTGTTCTTATTGCAATATATATGCTTATATATATATAAATTGAGATTTAGAGCACTTTGTTTAAGTTTTCATGAATTGATGCATGTCCCAAGCAGGTTTCGACCTGGCTATTTTCTCCCCCTCCTTTCCTCCTCCTTCAGCCCCTTCTGCAGACTATTGTTCCCCAGCTAAGCCACCAGTTGTGCACACAGGAAGTCCTTGGTTCAAATCCCCACTGGAGCAAATGAGTTGCCAGTGTGGGTCATTAGGCATGACCCTTCATGCTAACGCCTACTTGGTAAATTGCTTCAGATAAAAGCATCTGCTAAATGCAGAAACAAATTTAAGGATTGGAGTTTGAGGCACACAAAACACAAATCAGAGCACAAACTTGATTTCCAAGAATATGGTCTAAAACTAAACCTAACGTGCCAATAAGTCGACAGTTTCAGGATTAAAAAAAAAGCCAAACTTCTTTGGGCCTTAGGGTCAACATTTGGTAGGAGCCTTCTTCAAACAGCAGAGGTCTCACAGTCTCTGAGGGCCACACTTCTGTGACTTTGGTTGCTTCACTGGTAAAACACACCTGGTTGCATACTGATGGATTCTGCTAAGGAGCCAAAGATTGAAGTCAGGTCTGTTGAAGCAGATGTTGCTGTTGCTCTAGAGCTAAACTTCACAATAACAAGTATCAGAGAAGACCAATACAAAACAAATAAAGTACTTCGGCAAATCCAGAAATCAATAGAGAGATTGTACAAATAAATGGTCTCCAAGGGTTTAACTTTGTTATTAAAGTTGTTAGGGACGCTATTACATGGGTGGGTTCTGCAGCTCCTGGACCTGAAGGCTTCCGTTAGGTTTTGATATTTTGCTAAAAATGAGCTCCAACATAAATTGCCAACATGCAATTGCCATGTCTATTTAATGCTTTCCTGTTGTTGAGAAGGCAACAGTTACAAAATACACTAATATCTAAAATTACAGATAAACAGAAACACTTAAGTGCCTCTTTTATAAAGTGCTCAAAATCATGAACATTAATAAAAAAATTATATATATATAAAAAAAAGAAATAGCAGCAGCTGATACTGATGTCAACGACGATATATCGGGCATCCCTGCATATAATGTCATATATATATAAAATTATATATATGCAGGGATGTATATAATTTCAAATAGAAAAAAGCTATCTATCCATCCATTCTGTAATAAGACTGAAAAGTTACTAAAACTAACAAAGACTGCAAATTAGGATTCCCAGACATACATACATATTACATCCCAGATAGATGCATGGTCTTCATTTCATCTGTATCATTTTTTATTTCATTTTTAATTACCACTCCCCTTCAAAAGCAGCTAAATCTAATTTAGAGTTTTTTCCCCACACATATCTTTGACAAAGTAAAATTGAATATTGAGGGTTATTTTTCATTTTATTGTTTGTGGTTTGAATCTTGTAGGTTTCTTAAATTTAGAGTCTCTCCCGACTTCAAGTCTGGCTCTGCAACTTGGTTTTACTGGTACAGCTATTTCTGCGTCTTGCTGATTTACAAAAGACAAAAGTAAAACATTACAACGTTTTTCTTGTAAAATATTTCCCAGATTTTATTGCATGTTGTTGCATATCCCAGTAAATCTGTCCCAGTAAATCCGTGTGTGCTCTGCTGAAAACACATGGCCTTAAGATATCGACTAATGTAATGATGCTAGAGAAACTAATATTCAAGTCACCTCTGTATAACTTTAAAATCTCAATAGGGATCTGGTACATTTCTGTTAAATAAGAAAACGATAAATATGAGTTAGTTTTTGCCTGTAACTTTGAGTCATGGACTCAGTCATCTGAGGAGCGGAGCAGCTTTTTTTTGTCAAATGAATGTTTTGTCAAAGTTATTGCCTTATAATACTAACCTGGATATCACAATCACTCTTTTGCCGTTAATGTTTTTCTAAAGCTTTTAAATGTAAGCTCCGTGTTTATACCTTGAAGCATTACCCACCAGGCTCACTTCCCGTGAAGCTGCTCCAATAAACAGTAAGAGAACTCCAGTCTGTAACATCATCACATCATACACATTTGCAGATGAGGAGACGTCCCTGCCTCCAGCTTATCAAAATATTACACTTTGTTTTTAAATAAAGAAAATTGTTCTGATTCCATCCCCAAATCTTTGCCATATGCAGAATGAAGATGGTAGCTGTATATCCTGACAAAGATTCATGAAGTGCATAACATAACAGTCAGTTTGGTGTTTGTGCTGCTGCCCGCACCCGATCCATCTGGTCATACATGTGGTTGATGACACTCCTGGTGACAATGTCCCTACTGTCCACCGGTACCTTCCTCAGCAAGTCCGCTATGAAAACCCCAAAGGACGAGCAGTCATCCTGCTGCAGACCCTGTTGAAGCATCTGCCGTCTTTCAGTCAGTTGCTCCAAACGTGCCTGAACTCCCTGCTCATCTGTGTGCTGGTGCTTGGTCTGGCTGGCACACAGGCTCTCCAGGGTCCGGGTGGGCGAAGGTGGATTAGAGCTGAGCTCGGCGGTCGTATCTGAGCTTAGACCACAGGTGGGATCCGGGTCCTGCGTCATCTGTGTCTGTAAGCAAAAGCAAATCAACAGTTGGTCACTGTACAGATCATGCTCCAGCGTACATGTGTAGAATAGCACCAATGCACAAGCACCATTTAGTGCATTATAGACATATGCAGCATCTACATATGCATTAAAGACATATGCAGCATCTACATATGCATTAAAGACATATGCATTATAGACATATGCAGCATCTACATATGCATTAAAGACATATGCAGCATCTACATATGCATTAAAGACATATGCATTATAGACATATGCAGCATCTACATATGCAACATAGACATATGCAGCATCTACATATGCATTATAGACATATGCAGCATCTACATATGCATTAAAGACATATGCAGCATCTACATATGCATTAAAGACATATGCAGCATCTACATATGCATTAAAGACATATGCATTATAGACATGTGCAACATCTACATATGCAACAGACATATGCATTAAAGACATATGCATTATAGATACACTATATTGCCAAAAGTATTTGCTCACCCATCCAAATTATTGGAATCAGGTGTTCCAATCACTTCCATGGCCACAGGTGTATAAATTCAAGCACCTAGGCATGCAGACTGTTTTTACAAACATTTGTGAAAGAATGGGTCGCTCTCAGGAGCTCAGTGAATTCCAGCGTGGAACTGTGATAGGATGCCACCTGTGCAACAAATCCAGTCGTGAAATTTCCTCGCTCCTAAATATTCCACAGTCAACTGTCAGCTGTATTATAAGAAAATGGAAGTGTTTGGGAACGACAGCAACTCAGCCACGAAGTGGTAGGCCACGTAAACTGACGGAGCGGGGTCAGCGGATGCTGACGCGCATAGTGCGAAGAGGTCGCCAACTTTCTGCAGAGTCAATCACTACAGACCTCCAAACTTCATGTGGCCTTCAGATTAGCTCAAGAACAGTGCGCAGAGAGCTTCATGGAATGGGTTTCCATGGTCGAGCAGCTGCATCCAAGCCATACATCACCAAGTGCAATGCAAAGCGTCGGATGCGGTGGTGTAAAGCACGCCGCCACTGGACTCTAGAGCAGTGGAGACGCGTTCTCTGGAGTGACGAATCGCGCTTCTCCATCTGGCAATCTGATGGACGGGTCTGGGTTTGGCGGTTGCCAGGAGAACGGTACTTGTCTGACTGCATTGTGCCAAGTGTAAAGTTTGGTGGAGGGGGGATTATGGTGTGGGGTTGTTTTTCAGGAGCTGGGCTTGGCCCCTTAGTTCCAGTGAAAGGAACTCTGAATGCTTCAGCATACCAAGACATTTTGGACAATTCCATGCTCCCAACTTTGTGGGAACAGTTTGGAGCTGGCCCCTTCCTCTTCCAACATGACTGTGCACCAGTGCACAAAGCAAGGTCCATAAAGACATGGATGACAGAGTCTGGTGTGGATGAACTTGACTGGCCTGCACAGAGTCCTGACCTCAACCCGATAGAACACCTTTGGGATGAATTAGAGCGGAGACTGAGAGCCAGGCCTTCTCGTCCAACATCAGTGTGCGACCTCACAAATGCGCTTCTGGAAGAATGGTCAAAAATTCCCATAAACACACTCCTAAACCTTGTGGACAGCCTTCCCAGAAGAGTTGAAGCTGTTCTAGCTGCAAAGGGTGGACCGACGTCATATTGAACCCTATGGATTAGGAACGGGATGTCACTTAAGCTCATATGTGAGTCAAGGCAGGTGAGCAAATACTTTTGGCAATATAGTGTATATGCAGCATCTACATATGCAACATAGACATATGCATTATAGACATGCAGCATCTACATATGCATTATAGACATATGCAGCATTTACATATGCAACATAGACATATGCAGCATCTACATATGCAACATAGACATATGCAGCATCTACATATGCAACATAGACATATGCAGCATCTACATATGCAACATAGACATATGCAGCATCTACATATGCAACATAGATATATGCAGCATCTACATATGCAACATAGACATATGCATTATAGACATATGCAGAATCTACATATGCATTAAAGACATATGCAGCATATACATATGCATTAAAGACATATGCATTATAGACATATGCAGCATATACATATGCATTAAAGACATATGCATTATAGACATATGCAGCATATACATATGCATTAAAGACATATGCATTATAGACATATGCAGCATATACATATGCATTAAAGACATATGCATTATAGACATGTGCAGCATCTACATATGCAACATAGACATATGCATTAAAGACATATGCATTATAGATATATGCAGCATCTACATATGCAACATAGACATATGCATTATAGACATGCAGCATCTACATATGCATTATAGACATATGCAGCATTTACATATGCAACATAGACATATGCAGCATCTACATATGCAACATAGACATATGCAGCATCTACATATGCAACATAGACATATGCATTATAGATATATGCAGCATCTACATATGCAACATAGACATATGCATTATAGACATATGCAGAATCTACATATGCATTATAGACATGTGCAGCATCTACATATGCAACATAGACATATGCATTAAAGACATATGCATTATAGATATATGCAGCATCTACATATGCAACATAGACATATGCATTATAGACATGCAGCATCTACATATGCATTATAGACATATGCAGCATTTACATATGCAACATAGACATATGCAGCATCTACATATGCAACATAGACATATGCAGAATCTATATATGCATTATAGACATATGCAGCATCTACATATGCAACATAGACATATGCAGCATCTACATATGCAACATAGATATATGCAGCATCTACATATGCAACATAGACATATGCAGCATCTACATATGCAACATAGATATATGCATTAGAGACATATGCAGCATCTACATATGCATTAAAGACATATGCATTATAGACATGTGCAACATCTACATATGCAACAGACATATGCATTAAAGACATATGCATTATAGATATATGCAGCATCTACATATGCAACATAGACATATGCATTATAGACATGCAGCATCTACATATGCATTATAGACATATGCAGCATTTACATATGCAACATAGACATATGCAGCATCTACATATGCAACATAGACATATGCAGCATCTACATATGCAACATAGACATATGCAGCATCTACATATGCAACATAGACATATGCATTATAGATATATGCAGCATCTACATATGCAACATAGACATATGCATTATAGACATATGCAGAATCTACATATGCATTAAAGACATATGCAGCATCTACATATGCATTAAAGACATATGCATTATAGACATGTGCAGCATCTACATATGCAACATAGACATATGCATTAAAGACATATGCATTATAGATATATGCAGCATCTACATATGCAACATAGACATATGCATTATAGACATGCAGCATCTACATATGCATTATAGACATATGCAGCATTTACATATGCAACATAGACATATGCAGCATCTACATATGCAACATAGACATATGCAGCATCTACATATGCAACATAGACATATGCATTATAGATATATGCAGCATCTACATATGCAACATAGACATATGCATTATAGACATATGCAGAATCTACATATGCATTAAAGACATATGCAGCATCTACATATGCATTAAAGACATATGCATTATAGACATGTGCAGCATCTACATATGCAACATAGACATATGCATTAAAGACATATGCATTATAGATATATGCAGCATCTACATATGCAACATAGACATATGCATTATAGACATGCAGCATCTACATATGCATTATAGACATATGCAGCATTTACATATGCAACATAGACATATGCAGCATCTACATATGCAACATAGACATATGCAGAATCTATATATGCATTATAGACATATGCAGCATCTACATATGCAACATAGACATATGCAGCATCTACATATGCAACATAGATATATGCAGCATCTACATATGCAACATAGATATATGCATTAGAGACATATGCAGAATCTACATATGAAACATAGACATATGCAGCATCTACATATGCAACATAGATATATGCAGCATCTACATATGCAACATAGACATATGCATTATAGATATATGCAGAATCTACATATGCATTATAGACATATGCAGCATCTACATATGCAACATAGACATATGCAGCATCTACATATGCAACATAGACATATGCAGCATCTACATATGCAACATAGACATATGCAGCATCTACATATGCAACATAGACATATGCATTATAGATATATGCAGCATCTACATATGCAACATAGACATATGCATTATAGACATATGCAGAATCTACATATGCAACATAGACATATGCATTATAGATATATGCAGCATCTACATATGCAACATAGACATATGCATTATAGACATATGCATTATAGACATATGCAGCATCTACATATGCAACATAGACATATGCAGAATCTACATATGCAACATAGACATATGCATTATAGACATATGCAGAATCTACATTATGCAACAAATACATGTGCAACTTATACATATGCAGACAACACATATGCAACAACAGCACAACAGCACAACATCTAGACATTTTACATCTGCTTATTTTTGACACAAACGGAACCTCATAGGTGAGGGATTGCATTTAGAAAACTTTGAATCAGTTTGACTGTATGATCTGGTTGAACTGTAATGTGCATTGAGATGACTTGTGTTGTGAATTGGCGCTATATAAAGAAACTGAAATGAATTGAAATCTAGACATTTTACACCTACTTATTTTTTATACAAACGGAACCTCATATCTAGGCATATGGTTTAAGTACAAACATATATGAAGTTTACCTCTGAAGGGAAATTTGAGGTTGTTTTTCGATGTTTAACGAAGGGTTCCAGCCAGGACATGGTGATATAGAACGCTGGGACCTTCTTTCCGCCTGGGTCTCCTCTCTTTTTCGCCCTCATGTCCCTTCGTTGTCGCACAAACTTGTCCCGTGCGTTTTTCCACTTCCTCACCGCCTCGGCCGAATCTACACCCACATTCATCGCTATCTCCCTCCATGAATTTCTGGAATATCTGCTGTCCTTGTAGTGTATAGAACGAGAGTCGTACAGATGGGGGTGCTTCCTCACTTCTTCGCAGATTAGCTCTTCTAGCAGGTCCATCTTCACGAGTTGTTTTCCACAATGGCGGGCGTACAAACAAAACAAGTCAGTAAGGTAATAAACAGGAAATTAGCATAGTGCAGAGCGGAAGTAGAACTGACCAATCAGAGGCCTCCTAGTGACTGGATCACCGGGGTTTTCAATCGCGGCTCATCCAACCGAACATTTTTTCCGACACTAGGGGGCGTAATAGGCAAATGGACGCTGATAATACATATCCTTTGAGGACATTTAAAATTATCAAAACGGCACCAGTAATTCATAAAAAGGTTAACTCAAATAATAGGCCTTCATAGTAATGCATTTTGATGTTTAAAGTGATCAAAATGCCACCCTTTTTTATTCAGAGGCCCTGTGGTATGGAGGACCAGTCCACTCAGCAGCCTTCCACTTCAATTTGATAGCTGATATTTTGATTGCTTGATAAAAATGTACTTTTAAATTTTAAGTTTTAAAAACAAGATAATAGGCAATTTCACAAAAGTTAACATGCAGTACAAAGACATACCATAAATGTACTTCAATAAGTAAAATTATTTCAAAAGAGAGGTTAGCTACTGCATATTATTCACATTTCCAACTCTCTACCTTTGTATTTTCAGGCTTGGCCAAACTAACTTGTTGACTAATGACACACTGAACTGAATTATCTTGTGGAACGGAATGTCTAAGATTGGGGAGAACATGCGACTATTTTCTGTTGCTTTCTGCTTCGATGGTTTTATAGGAATTCCCACTTTGATCTTTTAGAAAACTGTGATACTATTGACCTAGAATACTCTGAAGCGACAATAACATAGGAACAATAATGTCAATGTAATATTGTTAGAATTTACCTTTCATGCCACTGTAGAAAAACTCAGAGCCTTATTTTCTGAACAAATATTTTAACTTTACTTGGGAACAAACAATGTATGTGGAAAACGATTGAGAAACAATTCAAAACTTCTTGTGTAATGATTGAAGCACAGAAACCAAGAGAAAACCAACCCACCCCCCCCCCCCCCCACCACCACCACACACACACTCACACTACACAAAACCAAGGCTTCCAAACAGATGTCCATTCCAAAACAGTCGCTGTCCCTCAGAGGGTCAATTCTTTCCTGAAGGAGCATGGAAACCTGTCTTCTGATAATTTCTGGTGTGTCTGGAATGATCACACAATCGTCTGTATCCAATGGGGTTGGTCCTTCCCAGTCAACCCCATAGCGATCTTCGTCAATCTACAAAACACAACAGCATTTAAATTAAATAAATAAAAAAGTAGAAAAATAGTAGCAAATAGATAGTAAACATTTTTACTTGTTATGGTATGATTAAGAATCCAAACCTGCTCGCTGGAAGGGTCAGTTATGGAGGTGTTTGCCAGTAACTGACTCCTAATCCACAACTGTTGAGGTGATCTACCTTGCTCCGTGGATAGGGAATGTCTGTCCCAAGCCACAGAAAACAGTTCTAAATGCCGATTTAGTCTGGGCAGCATTATGAAATAAATACATGCTAAATCCAGTTCACTATCAGGATTCAAAGCTGCAGTGTCAGCCAGATACTCCAGGGCATAGCGGTAGTTCACGGTGACAATAGGGGTGTAAATAATAATCGTTTTGTATCGATGCATCGATCCAAAAGCCGACGATCCGATGCATCGACACGTCCGCAAGATAATCGATTAATGTTTTTTTTTTTCCCTCCGGTCTATTTTTATCCATTTGCTCCTGGGCGTAATTCTCCCTCCCGTGCTGCGGTGCCGCTAAACCTATTTTGCCCTCCTACCGCGCTTCCTGGTTATACTCTTACAGCAGTTTGTTGCAGCAAGCTTCACACAGACATTTTTAAATTATGCTCAGTATAGGGCTCGGGATCCACGTTGCATTGTGGGACGTCGCGGTCATATTGACGGCTACGCAAACGTAAACATAGCTCTGATACAACGTTGTTGTTGAAAGAAGAGACGTAGAAGTAGAGAGAAAAAAGATGTCGAAATCCCGAAAAAGATCTGGAATTTACCAGGACACATTAAATAGAGAAGCCTCGGACCGGTATGTTGACAAAATCAGCATTATTAATAATTTGGATCCATATAAAGTTCCAAACAATGAGTGGAGCACCGATGAGTGAGCGCCTATACTTCAAAACAGTTCCGAAGCTACAAGTCCTTGGAGTCTCATATGCAGTTCATGAATGGATGGGTTCAGGAGCTGCAGATCATAAAGCCAGCAAACAGTGGGAACACAGTAATCCGTACGAAGGTAAGCTGTGATCAGACGGGCTCTGGAACCTGCTAGTTTAGCAACCGCTAACTGCTAATCCTAACAACCACTCACGCATGTAATGTACTTTTAACTAGCTGCTATGTGTTTCAAAGGTGTAGTTAGTAACGTTAACTGCCAACCCTCCGGGTTTCTCACGTATTTGAGCCTTTTCCCGCTGCCGTTTTTATTGTTTTCCCGTAAAAGATCCCAACTTTGAAGGAAAGAAACAAAGTAGGCTATAAAATAAAACCGTGCATCTTTACCTTACCAGAATGAAAATGCAGGGAACACACTCTCATTGACATTGGAATACTGTGGAAAGTTATGTTCGGTCGTCTTACAGCCGCGATCCAAGCTAGCCGACGACTCTTTTTCTCTGACGCTTGGTCTCCATGGTTACGCCTCCAGGCAGGAAAGCGGTGGAAAGTTAACCCATTTTCTATGTTTTTCCCATGGCGATCATGTGTTGAGCTGTTACAGCCCACAATACAGCAACGGTTTACCATGGTTGAAATCAAGTTAAGGTCAAATTAATCAGGCTGAGAAGGAGTACAGTATGTGGTAGTCATAGGCAGTAGTCTGAGCCGCGGTAAAAGAGGCCGTCAATATGGCGGCAACCTAAACTGCTTACGTCATGACGACCAAGCCCTATAGAAGCGTGGTCTGGGCTACACGCTGTGGGTCTAGATACGGCCGAGGCGATGAGGAAGTGGCGGCGAGTTTAGTCCGACGACGGAGGGACAATGGGGCAAAAAGAGCGGAGATTCAGCTGGAAAAAGGCTCCCAGCGTTCTCGCGCACCTCGCTATTCTAGCGGGTCAAACTTCACGAGTTGTTTTCCTCAATTTCGGTCATAAAAACAAAACAACCCGGCCTCCTGTCTGGTGCACTGTTTGCGGTCAGCTACAATCTGGGAGAGGAGCAGCGGAGCGTCTCTCAAGGGGCGGTGACGTCAACACTCTGGAGCCTTCTTCTTCTTCTTTTTTTTAATGGCGGTTGGCAAACAACTTATAGTTGCATTACCGCCACCTTCCAGAATGGAGTATGGACCAGACAAACTATTATATTCTCCCTAAAATACCCGTTCTTCTTAGAAAATTAAAAATACTACCAAAAACTACATCCCCAGATGACCTTTGAAACAATTCCCTTATATCTAGTTTATTTTTATTCCTGTCTAACTCTCTACACAACATCTCTCTTTCCTGAATATATTTATTACATTCTAAAAAAATATGTTGGAGAGTTTCTCTGGAGCCGAGGTATTGCATTGAACTCATTACACTGATATTGTGCAGTATTTCTGCAGTATTTTTTGATGCAACTTTTCTACTTCTGTTATTTGCTGTTGTTTCTAAAGAAAATGCATAATGATTTTACAGCTTTCATTGATTTATTTCAAACTTGAAACTTTGTTTAGCCTGTAAGGTGTAAAAAAAATAAAATAATAATAAAAAAAAATAATCGATTAATCGAATCGAATCGTGGTGTATTCTTAAGTATCGAAAATAATCGAATCGTTGGGTCAGGAAATCGATACTGAATCGAATCGCCATGATGGATGTGATTTACACCCCTAGGTGACAACACACCAAACGTCTCTCCACAGCCTCTCAATTCTTCGGTTATGGACACTGCGTCTCGTTATAAAACTTCTTCTTTCTGTAAAGAGCAATGCAAGGTGTAATTTTCTACAACCACATGATATTCTTTCATAAACGGGAAGTATTCAGACCCCTTTAATAGTTTTCACTCTTTGTTCATTGCAGACATTTGCTAAAATCAATAAAGTTTATTTTGTTTCTCATTAGTGTACACTCAGCAACCCATCGGATCCTCCGTCAGACGGTTCTGCTCCATCCTCCAGCTGTGTTTAATTAAACTGATTGGACTTGATTAGAAAAAGTACATGTCTATATAAGACCTTACAGCTCACAGTTCAGTCAGAGCAAACGAGAATCATGTGGTCAAAATGAGACAAAGATTTAACTTTTTGGTGTTCATTCTAAGCAGTATGTGTGGAGAAAACCAGGCACTACTCATCACCTGCCCAATACAATCCATACAGTGAAACATAGTGGTGGCAGCATCATGCTATGGGGGTGTTTTTCAGCTGCAAGGAAAGGACGGCTGGTTGCAATTGAGGTAAAATGCGGTCAAGTAAAGAGATATCCTGAAGAAAACCTCTTCCAGAGTGCTCAGGATCTTAGACTGGGCCAAAGGGTTCACCATCCAATAAGACAATTACCTTAAGCACACAGCTAAAATAACAAGGGAGTGGCTTGGGGAAAACTCTGTGATCAGTCTTGACAGGCGCAGCCAGAGCCCTGACCTAAACCCAATTGAGCGTCTACGGAGATACCTGAAAATGGCCGTCCACCAATGCTCACCATGCAACCTGACAGAACTGGAGAGGATCAGCAAGGAATAATGGCAAAGGATCCCCCAATCCAGGAGGGAAAAAATTGTAGCATCATTCCCAAGAAGACACATGGCTGTACAAGCTCAAAAGGGTGCTTCTACTCAATACTAAGCAAAGTATCTGAATACTTATGATCTTATATTGTTTTTCAGTTTTAATTTGCAAAGGTTTCAAATAAAGTTTCTGTAAAGAAGGGGTGCTGAGTGTAAATTAATGAGAAATAAAATGAACTTTACTCATTTTTGCAAATGGCTGCAATGAAACAAAGAGTGAAACATTTTAGGGGGTCTGAATACTTTCTGTACTCACAGTACTTAAATAAAACTCTGACATGATGCTAAAGGACGTACCTCCCCCTCGTTCAGGATGTTCTAACATATATCGAGCTACTTCAACATTTTCTCCTCCTTTGTCACTTCAGACTCTGATGGGCAAGCCAAACTTCTGCACAGCTCCCAGGAAGGCTTGAAGAACATATCCATTTGCATTTTCCAGAAATAGCTTACCGTATAAATTTGTGATTGCCATCAATGTGCCGCAGTGCCAGGGGTGATGGTACAGAGTAAACTCTTCTCTGTATGATATTAATGCCAATGCCACGACAGATGGTGCCCACTGGATCCACCACCCTCATTGTTTCCATTACTCTGGATCTCTGGACTCTAGAAAACATTAATTAAATGTGGATTTAATACACTTTTGTAACGTAATCATTCACACATTTAATGTAACACCTACCTTAGTCCAACACTATTAAGATATCCTAGGACGGTTTTGATTCCAGAATCAGGACACTCCTGGATAAAACTGCACACCAATCTTTGGAGATCCTCATCGCTGATGTTGCTGTAATTCATTCTGACAGAGAGATTGCTGTCAGCCATCCTTCTTCGTACAGTGCTGTAGCTAACACCTAACAGTTCCCCAATTTCACGGATTGTGAAATTGTACTCTAACAAGTACTTTAGTTGATCTTCTGAAATGTCCCACGATGGCCGTCCTCGGCCACCAGATGTGATCATTGCAGGTCTAAATCCACCAGTGTGGTTATTTTTTTCCTCTAGGAAGCAAAGTACCATCTTTACGCTGTCCAAGATGTCATCGATATCAGTGAATATTTCCGTTTGTTGAGCTCGTAATAAGATGTTATAGATGTCCTCATAGCATTGCTGAAGAAAATCGAAATCAAATTGTGATGCATTAGCCTCAAAATTTTCAGATAACCGTCGACATTGAGTGTAGAGGTACTGCATCAGTTGACGGCTGCGCTGGTCGTCTTCAGAACTATAAAAAAAATACAGGTATTGTTAATGTTGAAATAAGCACATGCAAAATAAAATCTAAGATTCATAGTGAAAACTTATCAAATTCTATGTTAAAATAATGTAAGTTTCCACTTTTTTCTTGGTAACATTGTCATTGTTGTGCATCTTTATTATTTTACATTTCTTTGTTTTTTTTGCCCCATGTTTTCTCTCCCAGTTTAAATTTGATAACTGCTGTACAAATTTCTTGAAA
Organism: Cyprinodon tularosa; assembly: GCF_016077235.1. NCBI lineage: Eukaryota > Metazoa > Chordata > Actinopteri > Cyprinodontiformes > Cyprinodontidae > Cyprinodon > Cyprinodon tularosa. Next base: position 40,725 of record NW_024039619.1, on the reverse strand, counting down.
GCTGTACAAAACGACATCTCATTTGTGTACAGTATGTATAGAAAATTACAATAAAAGTTGTACAAGTCTAATTGCATTTGTAAAGCGTTACATTAATTTATATATATTGTTTTCTCTCCTTTTAATAATCAATGAATGTATCAATAATTTCTTCCATTAATCTAAAAAGAGTTCGTTTTAGTCAAGAAATTATCAATAAACAAACATTTGCAATTTAGCAAAAAAAAATTCACTGCATATTTTAATTGAATTGTGAATGGCAATAAACATTTACAGTTTTCTCTTAATTACGGCTGTAACTAGATTATTGCTTAGATTTTCTATAGCAAAAGGGATATTCTGGAGTTCTTACCAGTGCTCTAGGTTGATTATCAAATTAATTGAAGACTACTTTAATCATTGATTAATCACGATTTTTCATATATATATATATATATATATATATATATATATATATATATATATATATATATATATATATATATATATATATATATATATATATATACAAATTTAAAACTAATCAAACATTGTTTCTCCACTTTTTAGATGGTTCGAGAGCAGTCACTCTTGAAAAGATACTGATCTTTGTTTCTGGAGTGGAACAAATCCCTCCACTTGGCTTCCCCCAGAGGCCTCAAATACAGTTTCTGCACACCCCCCTGGAAGATAGTACCTGGCGGCGCTATCCTGAAGCCAACACATGCAGTATTATTTTGAGGCTTCCGATTCATGCAACATTCGAGAACTTTGTGGAATATATGGAGTCAGGCATTCTGCAGTCTCCAACTTTTGGTTTTGTGTAGTGTGAGTGAGTGTGTGTGTGATTGTGTGTGTGTGTGGGGGGTGTGTGGGGGGGTGTTGGGGGGGTTGGTTTTCTCTTGGTTTCTGTGCTTCAATCATTACACAAGAAGTTTTGAATTGTTTCTCAATCGTTTTCCACATACATTGTTTGTTCCCAAGTAAAGTTAAAATATTTGTTCAGAAAATAAGGCTCTGAGTTTTTCTACAGTGGCATGAAAGGTAAATTCTAACTATATTACATTGACATTATTGTTCCTATGTTATTGTCGCTTCAGAGTATTCTAGGTCAATAGTATCACAGTTTTCTAAAAGATCAAAGTGGGAATTCCTATAAAACCATCGAAGCAGAAAGCAACAGAAAATAGTCGCATGTTCTCCCCCAATCTTAGGCATTCCGTTCCACAAGATAATTCAGTTCAGTGTGTCATTAGTGAACAAGTTAGTTTGGCCAAGCCTGAAATTACAAAGGTAGAGAGTTGGAAATGTGAATAATATGCAGTAGCTAACCTCTCTTTTGAAATAATTTTACTTATTGAAGTACATTTATGGTATGTCTTTGTACTGCGTGTTAACTTTAGTGAAATTGCCTATTATCTTGTTTTTAAAACTTAAAATTTAAAAGTACATTTTTATCAAGCAATCAAAATATCAGCTATCAAAGTGAAGTGGAAGGCTGCTGAGTGGACTGGTCCTCCATACCACAGGGCCTCTGAATAAAAAAGGATGGCATTTTGATCACTTTAAACATCAAAATGCATTACTATGAAGGCCTATTATTTGAGTTAACCTTTTTATGAATTACTGGTGGCGTTTTGATAATTTTAAATGTCCTCAAAAGATATGTATTATCAGCGTCCATTGGCCTATTACGCCCCCTAGTGTCGGAAAAAATGTTCGGTTGGATGAGCCGCGATTGAAAACCCCGGTGATCCAGACACTAGATACCATCTAAAGCACTTTGACTTCTGCCAGTGTGAGCACACATTTATTCGCAGGATAGATGCAGGGTCCCTTGGAGTTATTTTAAAGTTTTAAGCCTATACATTTACCTATCTCCTCCCCCCACCATTATTATCCCGTCGCTCTTTGAACTTGCGCCCCCCCCCACCCCTCCTCCTCCTTTGCCTTCCAAATTAATGCCTGAAGTAAATAAGATTAAAATAGATTCACCGAAATCTAAACATTTTGGAGCTATTGATAATGAAAGGACAGCCTTTCAGTAATTTCTAATAAACACAAAAAAAATCTACTTCCATTTTTTGTAATGGCAAAGGGGAACAGGCATCAAAGACCAACGACAAGGACCAACGACATGGACCAACGACAAGGACCAACGACATGGACCAACGGCTGAGAACAAAGACATTAACCGATGCAGCATCTACATATGCAACATAGACATATGCATTATAGACATATGCAGCATCTACATATGCAACATAGACATATGCATTATAGACATATGCAGCATCTACATATGCAACATAGACATATGCATTATAGACATATGCAGCATCTACATATGCAACATAGACATATGCATTATAGACATATGCAGCATCTACATATGCAACATAGACATATGCATTATAGACATATGCAGCATCTACATATGCAACATAGACATATGCAGCATCTACATATGCAACATAGACATATGCATTATAGACATATGCAGCATCTACATATGCAACATAGACATATGCATTATAGACATATGCAGCATCTACATATGCATTATAGACATATGCAGCATCTACATATGCAACATAGACATATGCATTATAGACATATGCAGCATCTACATATGCAACATAGACATATGCATTATAGACATATGCAGCATCTACATATGCAGCATCTACATTTGCAGTGAACGCATGTGCAACATACACATATGCAACATCTACATATACATGCAACATAGACCAACGACATAGACCAACGACACATAGCAACGACACATCTGCACATATGACTTCTACTTATTTTTGACACAAATGGAACCCCATAATAATGGGCAAATTTACAGCAGCAGAAAGATTATTGAAAATGGTCACACAAATGTGGACCTTAGAAAAAATGTATAAGAATAACATAATAGGGAAGAGTTAAAATATAAAAAATAAAATTCTGTAAAGTGTTTTAACAATATAAAACTGGAGAATTAATAACCAATATGCAGCTATGGACATTTTTACAGTAATGGATATTTGAAAATAGCAGCAACATCAGAGATGTGCAAAATGACAGCAGCAGGTTATTTAACTGACTAAGGTTTCTATCATTACATTTGATTTTATTTGTTCCTGCTCCCGGTGGTTGGAATCTTTATTCCACTCTGGATTCTTGTGAGTGTAGTCTTTGTTCACTTTAACTTTTAAAAAAATAAATAAATAAACAAACAGTTTTGAAAACCTGGGTATTCATTCTTTTCCTGCTTTGTGTGTCAACTTTCAAGGTTGCTAAGCAACAGAGCATACGGCGGTAAAACCCGCCGAAGGGTGGACCTGTTCGAATTTACAGCCAAAACTCTTCCGGCCTCCTTATTTTCAAGGACTTTGAAGGATCCAGTCTAGGTAGACCGCGTCCTTGAAGGACACGTCCTAGGTTTAGGGTTTTTCTTTATCTGTTGTAGTTGCTAACTTCATATGTATTAATAAAAAGCAGGATTGTAATTGTTTTTTTTCCCACAGCCCTCATTTTCACTTAAAAAAAAGAGCAGACATTTACTCTTAAAACTAGAAAAGGTTGTAACCATTGCATTTAAATGTTATAGAGCTAAACATGTTAAATTAGTGACCTGTTATGTTATTATTATTGTCTTGTTGCTGCATTTATTTTGTCAGGGAAAACTAATCCATAGTCAGTTAAATGTCAGGGAATTCTGAAATGATGTAAGACTGTGGAAACCCTGTATAAAATAACTATGTATAATGATTCTCTAGAAAAGTCACATTATATTAATAGTATTATCTAATCTAAACATACCGTGACTCTAAAATAAAAGTTATTCATATTTGACATTGACTTCTGTCTTGCTATTTATCTTAAGTTTTTAACCTGTCAAGTTTTTTATTTTATTTTTAACATTACAATAATCCACAACAATCAGATGCTCCATCTTAAGGAGCACCAATCTTCCTCACCTGGAGGTCCAAACCAAGCTCTGCAGCCCAAGCTCCGCCCCAGCCCAAGTCAGATGATCAACACCAGCTGGTAGCAGATCAGCTCAGACAGGACCAGCTTGGAGCAGCTCAGCTCGTTCTTCTCTGCCACCTACCTCTCTCTTTCCCTCTCCTCTCCAACCATTTATGTTTTTTTGTTAAATAAATACCACTTTAAGTTATCCCCATGCGTGGTTTCCCTTTAATTTGTTATGGTCCAAGAGCCAGGCAATAATAAATTGGGCGTCTGTCCTAACTTATGTTACAGTTTGCCTGACAGTTTTTCTAAATTAGTAAAGCATTGTTAATTGAAAAGTGGCGTTGGTAATCTTAAGTTTGAAGAAATTGCCTTTCTTCTTCTTCTTTCACTGGTTTGGGGTAAGTTGTTTGTTTTCTTCTCATCTTATGTCTCCATTGTCTGAACTTGTTCCCCTTTAGCGTGTCTCCTCTTTTAGGATTCATGTGCTCAAAACATTAGTGTGAGATCATATGGTTGGAGCAGTTGTCTCAGGGGCACAGCCATAGTGTTGGGGGTTTGCTAGTTTTCTCGTTGCCTTTCCCACCCTAGTGGTATTTAGTGCGTAAGTACCCACCGCCCCTCATCTCTGAAGACTAGGGTTGAGCTAGTTAGTTTTTGGATAGGTAGTTAGATGGGGGTTCAGGTTTGTTAATTTATGTTGCACAGATTTGCAGCAATTTACATCAGTTTAGAAGCATTGCTTTATGATTAAGAATTCCGTCATGTCTTTTGAAGACTTTAATAAATCTCCAACAGTAGAATTTCAAAAGTTGCTGTGTTGGCTGATGATTTGACACATAAATATTCTGGTGTAGAACACACAGTTTGGATGAGTACTCCAAACTGGCGTTAAACACGTTCTGGTTCTTTTTCAGACTGCAATTTTTTTCAGACAAAATTTGTAATTATTGTCACAGAAAAGGTAATTGGAAGAAAGACTGTGCTTTGCTGAAATGCAGACATAAAAGTCAGCAGCACGTGCTGCGTCAGTTTCTTTGAATGTTCCTCACAAAATGATTGACGTGTTATTTGTTGAAAAACCTGATTTGAGTTCTTATAAGCCATATCTTATGGAAGGACATGTTTCTTTAGTTGGTAGTAACTTGAGGGTACCAGTTACTATCTTGAGAGATACTGGTGCATATGATTTGTTCATTTTGGCATCAGTTTTGTATTTTTCAGATGAGTCTGACACTGGATTATCTATACCTGTGTGAGGTATGGGCATGTCTGTGTTTTCTGTCAGTACATAAGCTCATGCTTCACTCAGAACTCTTTGACAGAGAAGTAAGGATGGGTGTTCGACCTGCGCTGCCTGTGGTTGGTGTCACAGTTATACTGGGAAACAATATAGCTGGAGGGAAAGTCTGGCTTGATCAACCAGAATCTCCAGGTTGTTGTGCCATATGCCATGATCATATTTTATAACCTTTGACATTCTTGGAGCATCAAAATATAGAAAATTTAACTAAATCTAATAACTCCAAAATATCTCTTCAGCTAGTGATAACCAACTTTACTTCAAAGCAAAACTCAGATGATTCAAATCAATCTGATCACTTTGGTCCAACTAAAACAAAAGATTTAACACCCAAGTTAATCTTATTGTTTGACCAAAATTTATGCACATCTATACCTAGATGCTGCCATTTGTGGTTTCTATAACTACATCCCAAAAAATGAAAACTCCCAAGTTATGCTATTTCAAAGTCATTTCCAGTCCAAAATAGGTTAGAGGCCTAGAAATTTAACCTAAATTGCTTTGTCTGTTAGTCTGATAAGACTCCTAAACCCTTATTTTATATTGTGTAGAACAAGATTTGTTGCCAGATTTATCGTAAGTTAATCTGTGGTCCTACCCGACCGAAAGGGGGTGGATTCAAACTAAATTGCCTAAAATCCCTTAAAGAAAGGTGAATCATAAGCTAAGTTGCTAGTAAATCCTTAATGGTTAAGCTTTGCGCCAAACTGCTTATAAATCCTCAGAGACAGTTAAAGCATGCGCTAAAATAGCTAGTAAATACTGAACAAGGTGTAGCATTTTTAACACTGAAAGAAAGTGTTTCTTTGATATCACAGAAAAGGGTGAAGCATAAGCTAAAGAGCTAGTAAATCCTAAATAAGGTGTAGCATTTCTAACACTGAAAGAAGAATATTCTGGTTACAGACATCCGGCGTTAGCAACGCTTGAGGCATCTCTAGTTCTCCAAGGAGAACATTAAACGCCCAGAGAATATTACTTTCGCTGGAGACAGGTTTATTTTGAGGGCTGCAGTTCTCGAGATATTGACGAAGGAGATCACACATTTAAAGCACTGTTCATCCAAAATCTACATGAAAGTGTACGATATGATGTAGCAATGCATTGCAGAATAGAGAACCTTTCTATGCAGGAAGCTTGCAGATATGCTCAGCTTCTTTGGGAAATACGTCTCAAATCAGATAGATTTCAAAGCAAGCTTAGAGTCTTTAACCTTCAAACAAAGAACAGGACCAGAAACAGACACAGATTCAGTTCCCCGGTGGTTCACCAAGATGAAGGAATTAATGACTTGAGAGAACGAAAACCAGAACCCCCAGATAAACGTCATAAATCTTCACATCACAATGCAAAACCAAAGGTTCACACTGGAAAAGGGGGACATCAACAAGCTACAGAAACAACCACAAAAGGAAACTTAGAACAGATCTGCAAAACAGTTCTTACAGAGCTACTGGCTTCTCTGACCAATCACAAAGTACTACAATTCCAAGCTAATGGTAAAACTTGTCATATCCAAGAGTATGATAGTTGCTGATAATTTCTAACATACTTTAACCTGTTTTATCCTTTCTTTCTTTTGTTTCACAACTTGAGAAATGATGAAGGTTGAACAACAGCATCATGAAGGTGTTAGGAAATTTTGTTTGGAATATATATATTTGTGTATCAGGGTCAGACTTTCCTGCCAGACCTGCTTCAACCAGACGCAAAACCTGTGGAGAAAATGAACTGTTTTATGATAAGATAGGGTCAGCTTCTGCCAGACCTGCAACAAATCATCCAGGGACAAACACTGGAGAAGATATGAACCCTAAATGAACTTTCTTCCTGTCAACAGGAACCTGACTCATCACCGCTCCAGATATCATGGCTTTATGAACCTATTTGTTGATCTGAAAACAAAGAACTGCATCTTTTATTTCCAGATCAAAAGGGGAGATGTTGTGCCATATGCCATGATCATACTTTTTGGACAGTGGGAAGATGACCAGAGGAGAAAACGCAGCTTTGGTGAATAACAGCTGGGGGACTTCTGCAGCCACCCCCCCCCCCTCTTTTTCAGCAAAAGCAGCCACAGGCAAGTCACATGAAAACTAGCAGAGGTGTGAAAACCTACCCCCCTCCCAGTGAGGACAGAGAAAACCAGAGGGCACACAGGATTCTGTCTCTTTTTGCTCTCTTCTGCTCCAGCCTCTCTTCTGGCCCCCTCACTCTTTGGGCTCCTGCTCTCCTTGCCTCCTCTCTCTCGCCCATGAAGCACCGGTCCGCAGGGAAGATGCGGGCCCCAGGGGAACCAGATCCCCAGAACCATCAAGGATAATTCAGAACCCTTCAGAACCTAACTGCTGCAAACAGAACTTTTGCAACACATTTCTCTTGAGTTTCTGAACTTTTAGAGCCAAACTGGATGAGGACCATGCCCTGGGTGTGAGACTGAGACAAAAGAATCCCTGACTGCAGAGCTGCAAAACTGGATAAAACTCAAGCTTTCCAAATGGACATGGAAAAAGGTTTGCAGGTCTGGCATGATTAGGGACAGAACAAGCAATGTCTTTTGATGATGCTAATCATATCGTGTGTTTACTGCTGAGTAAAGACAACGCTAATTGATACTAAAGAATGGACTGCATGCTACGCTATGCTACAGGAATATGTGTTGAGCTGTTGCTAAAGCTTAGACAAGCTTTATTCACTAAGGATTTAAACACTGATACAACATTAGTGTTCATATGTTCCTCAAATGCTCGTTACATTTCCGTTACCAAGTATGACCAAGAGTCATTTAGTGGAATCCTGATGTCTATTCACTGCTAGCTAAAGAGGGTAAAGAATCATTTAACTAAAGGTTTTTGGTTCTTGATTAAGCAAATCATTTAATAAAACATTATTTGGCCAAATAATGTTTTATTCACCTCATGGATTTGCATTGTGAATTGGTTTGAAAACATTCCAATTTCTTTAAAAGTAGTGAAAAGCTAATTTGATCACATCCCAAATTCTTCCAGATAAACTTTGGTTTCAAACACAGAATCCATCTTAAACTGTAATATGGTTTTCAACCGTTTTCCCCTTCCTCTTTGTACATAGTAGTTAGTTTAGTTTAGTTGAGTTTTACTAGTCTTAGTTAAGAGTGTTAAACTGAAATACGTTTGACTTGGAGCTGAATGATTTTTGTTAATAAACTCTTATATTTTGAACAGAAGTTGTTCCATGTATGTGCAGAAATAACTGTTTGACCATGGTTAGTGCTCGAATCACTCTTTCATCTATTGTTCTAACACACAGTTAGTAGGACTGTGTGTTATAAACAGTATATAACAGCTGAAATAATATATGATTAAATAAGACATTTTACCCCCCCTACAGGGGAGGGCAATAAACATCTTAAAGTATCAGAAACATAAATTCCCAGCGGGCTGGGAATTGAACGGAACATAAAATCACAACATTTATATGGCGTCCCTGATTGCTGGGCCCATTGAATCACAACAACGGCTATCTCCATAGTGTTCCACTTGATTTATTCATATAAATAGCTTTATTATAATTATGCAGGGAGTTTTACAGATTATATGGACACTGCAATGTAAATAGAACAGTCTGCTACATTAAACTGCAAAGAGATGTAAAAAGAACAGCACAACCATTTTGAGGATCATTATAATGTTGATACGAAAGTGCATTTCTGCACAGTCCCAGATAACACAATAGTGTGAGATTTGCACAGAGAAAACCTTAAGTTTTCAAGAAAAACTTAAAGACCTAAACACAATCTCCAGAAAAGCCGAGTGACAAAAACACTTGTTAAGGTAACAGAACAGACAGCAGTTTTAGCATAAGTTAAATAAAGCAATGCAGGAAAAAAATAAAAATCTGAAGCATAGAGCTAGAAGATTCATGGTTTAAGGAGGCTTTGCTACAGCGGGATTTGTTATATTAGGTTGTTAAGTAGTGATCATATATTGAATTATAAACATATAAAGATAAGCAGAACTGAATTCAAAATAATCACAATGACTCTAACTTTACCAGATTCACTCAGGAATCTGTGAGAATGAAGAAAAGGGATGTCCTAGGCACAGTTAAAGCTCAGAAATAGTGCATACCTGCAGGGGATGCCTCAGAGTGAGTCGAACTTTCCTCTAAGCGACTATTAGATAGCTACAAGCAGGGGCGGATTTACCATTAGGCAAAACTAGGCAGTTGCCTAGGGACCCAAGTTCCTGGGGCCCCCCCCCTACAGTGTCCACTACATTGGTTCAGTCCATTTGCTGCGCATGGGCAGAAAGGTCCAACCACACGGCAGCAAACTATTTGAAAACAAACGGCGGAAAGGAGACGATACGAGCAGAGCGGAGAAGAAGAGAAAAGAAAGCAAAGGAAAGAAAGATGAAAAGAAGTTACCCTAGCGGTGCTGAAAAGAGGAGAAAGAAGAATGAAAGTAGGAAGCTGCTTTCAAAGTTACCAAAAATGACTGACTTCCCCCCAGATTCCACATACTCCGTCAGCGCTCCGCTCCGTTTATTTAAATGATACGATGCAAACGATTGGTTATTCACCAACCAGGAAGCAGATTTCTCATCTCCATGAAAATATTTATTTTATACCGAGGGACTAAAAGTTTAATCAAATCTATTCAAAAGAAACTTCTTATTACAGGAATGGATGAAGAGATGCTGAGTTTGGAAGCAGAGAACAAACAAAGTTCATTCAAAAAAAGCAGTTTTGAAAGATCCTAGTTATCCCCGTTACAAAAAATCTACAAATATATATATATATATATATATATATATATATATATATATATATATATATATATATATCAGAGATGGGGACTCGAGTTTGTGACTCGTACTCCATTCGCACTTAAGTCGCATATTTAATGACTTTAGACTCGACTTAGACTTGCATTTGAAGGACTTCAGACTCGACTGAGACTCGTGATTTTAGCAGAGATGGGAAGTAACGAAGTACAAATACTTCGTTACTGTACTCAAGTAGATTTTCCTGATATTTTTACTTTACTTTACTACTTATTTTTATGGCGACTTTTTACTTCTACTCCTTACATTTTTACACAAATATCTGTACTTTCTACTCCTTACATTTTAAAAAATTGTCTCGTTACTTTAGTTTTGAATCATTTCAATGGAGTTACCATTATTATTTTTCAAGTCATCAATACCAAATTCAATCTAATTGGATGGGAATCAAGGTTGCATTTGACGCACCACTACAAGATTGTGAAACGGAGCCGTTTTCCCCCCTCTGTTCCTAAAGTGTAGCCGCCATCTATCACACACAGCGTCGAATCCTTTACTACATTTCCCAGCATGCACCACAGACCGGCCGTCATGGCGGCGGCAGTTCCAAACAATTCACCCGGTAATTTACACTAGTTCCGAAATTACAACGTCACCTTTCATTCAACACTTTACTTACTCACCAGCGTAGCAAACTCTGAAGGTACCCACTGCGACTGCTTCAGTATACATTCAGTAGTCGGCAATAAAACCAGTCAAATTACACATTCTCGCCCTTGGTCCGTCAGCATACTGGTCCGTGTGGAAACACGTACCGCATCGGAGCCAGTCTCTTATCCATTGTCCCAGGGCATTGGAAAATACTATGATGGGACAGGGCTGTTAAGTAGGATTTCAATGTATGTAATAATTGTTAGCATGGTAATTAGTAGGTAAATTGGGACTGTTAGCATGGTTAAACTATTTCATAATTATGTATGTTTTTTGAATGAATGATGCCATTGTCTGTATTTTGTTTTCTACAATGTTAACTGTGCTTTATTGGGGATTTGCCTTCCTGTTTAGTTGGGCTGGCCCAATTGGCTGGTTATTGGTGGGTCTATTTAAGGGGCACACTCACAATGGCTTGGGAGGGCTGCTTGGAGAGACTGGTTGGAGAAACTGCTTTTGAAGGTCTGCTTAGAGAGACTATATTTAAAGTCTGCTTGCTGTGAGGCTGTCAGTGTTTTGTATTGCCTGCAATGGCCGGTTTTGTTTTCTTTATTTGAAAGTATTTTTTATTTTTTTTGTCTTCACCGTCACACCAGTAAATAAACCGCTACACGCTTTTGACCTGGAATTTTGTCGTCCGCTGGTTCTTACCACCTTTTTAAAAGTCATCTGCTTACACCTCCTCTGACGTGAGACGGGAGCTGGCGAGCCGTTATGTCACAAAGATGAATCGACAGATTTGGCTGTATTCATTCGCGGCAAATCATTGCAGCTTGGTTGTGGTGGCGTTAGCATAGTAGTACGGACGACGAGATGATTGAAAATGAATACAACGGAGATCTAGTCCTATTGGCAGACATCCATTTAAAATGTAGGCAACGGCATGAAAAAAGTGGTTTCTGCTTTTACTTTTATACTTTAAGTAAATTTACAAGCCTGTACTTTGTTACTTTTACTTGAGTAAAGAAGTTTAATCAGTACTTCCACTTTTACCAGAGTATTTTTTAACACAAGTATCTGTACTTTTTCTCAAATACGGAAAGTGAGTACTTTTGCCATCTCTGGATTTTAGTATATATTAGTGTTTTTTGTTTTACTAACATGACTGATCGCCGCTCGCCTTACCCACAGCAGAGGTAAAAAAAAAAACAACAAAACAAAAAAAAAACGGCAGAGGGGCTGTCAAATTGTCACGTAGCACTGACGTCACTGACGCAACGCTACGTGACATATATGCCCGCGCGCTTGCATGCATGCATAATCGACAAGCCAAGCTTTAAAAACTTTATGGCAGTCGTAGAGGAGAAAGAAATATGTTGTGAATAATGTTGTGAATTGGCACTAAATAAATAAACTGAATTGAATTTAAAATACTGCCCGCCAAGTCCGTTCTGTCTGTTCCAGGGCATTAAGTTACAAAAAGTTATTGCCACAATGTTTCTTTTATGAAAGAATTGTTATTGTCCTGGTATTTATTTAGGGTTTTTCTTTATCTGTTGTAGTTGCTAACTTCATATGTATTAATAAAAAGCAGGATTGTGATTGTTTTTTTTCCCACAGCCCTCATTTTCCCTTAAAAATAAAAGAGCAGACATTTACTCCTAAAACTAGAAAAAGTTGTAACCACAAATGTAATTTAAATACTGTAAGAAAATAGTTGTTTTTGAAACAAAAAAATAAAGATGCAAAATTTAACTGGAAAAAAAATTGCATGTGTGCTTTTTTAAATTGTATTTTTCATTTGCCAGTTCAAGATAATGATCATTCCATAGATATAATAGTAACCTTTAAGCTATACCGTCTCAGTGACGGAGATGAAAACACAAGGAGAAACACGCAAGCATGCAAATTATTGCACTTATTTTAATTAATCGAGTGATTAGAATTTATTGTGCGATTAATTGATAATTGTGACAGGCCTTCTCAAGACTTGAGACTTGACTTGGACTTAGGCTCTCAAGACTTGAGACTTGACTTGGACTTGAGCTCTCAAGACTTGAGACTTGAACTTGCAAAAAATGACTTGTGAACATGTCTGATATATATATCTATATATCTATATATATATCTATATCTATATATATATATATATATATATATATATATATATATATATATATATATATATATATATATATGGGCAGAAACAACATATGCTGAAAGCTGATGGGGATTTTTTTAATGTCATATGAAGCGCTCACAGGGTTTATACAGGAATGAGTGACTCTAATTTAATGCTATTAGAAATTATTTTAATGCCATCAACAAGTATAATGTACACAAGTTATTAGTGTACATGAAATATGAAGGATCTGTAAGCACAGTTCCGTGACTCTTGTATGTATGTAAACAAACACACGCACAGACGTATATATATATATCCTCTAGCTTTTTCTCCACCTCAAGCTTCCTTTCCGAACATACGGCTTTATGATCAGTTTCACACAAATTTATAGCGATATAATATATCTGACGAAATTGTTTTTATAAACATTTTTATTAAAGAATCATAAATGCCACAATAAACATATTTAATTAATTTGAGTGCCAATTAAGGCCTTGATTAAAAAAAGAAAATGAATTGTAATTATTTTTAATGATCCACGGAAATCCTGGTTCATCTCGCGCATGCCCTCTACGATCTCCAAGGAAATCAGAGCGGAGCGGATGGGAGCCATAGCGGCGGCTGTAGGCTTTGCTTTGCGCAGGCGGTCTGGAGCGCAGCGGGGCGGAGGTTGCTGACAGAGTATGTGGGATTTCGGGGTTCGTCTTCTTCACTGCAGCAGCAGCAGTAACCCGCGAACAGCTGAAAACTCAGCGGTAACGCTGGCACACTGCATGAAAAGTGAGATTTTCGTCCCCGTAAACCCCCGTAAACTCCCGCAGATCTCCCTGATTTTCGTCAGTTTCCGACAATTTGCAACCCGTGCTTGTCCGCGTTTGTCGTGCCACAAATTGTCGGAAACGGACTCTGATGTACGTGGAGAGCGATCAGCTGTACTAATGGCCCTAATTAGCATATGAATGCAGCAAACCCGTGCGGCTGGCCAGGTTTGGCTTGAATAACCTACTCAGTATTGGCTGAAACCACTATTCTCAAACAAGTGAAATCGCTCGTGATTGGCAGCAAAACCACACGTGGCCACGCCAGGCTTTCATTTTCTTACTGAGTATTGGACGGAACCACTTCTTTTTAAACAAGTAAAGTCGCTCGTGATTGGTTGGCATATATATATATTTACATATATATATATATATTTATGAATATATATTTATGAATTCATATATTTATTCATTCATATATTTATTCATTCATATGCTGTGTATTTATGTTATCCTACACTACTACACAATTATTAGGCTACCATCAAGGACACTAATGAATTTATACAGCAAATGAACATTTGCCAGGAAGCTGTTTATGCAAAGAAAGAGCTTTATTAAAACACACAACTATATACAACGCGTATCCAAACACATGCGTATCTAAAAATTACAAGTCCGTGAACGGTCCGTTTGCTTCCTCGGGGTTGGAGGTAACTGGCAGCATTCCCTCCGAGGCAGGTCCGATGTGCAAACGCCTACTGTGCGTGGCCCTGTACTTCGGCATCGCTTCTAACCGGGACTGCAGCTTAACACAGAGTTCAGTGAGATCTGGCCTACGAAATGACGGCGACCGTACAATCCATCCAGAGACACCGCCGACGACGCCATCTTCTTCGTCGGACATGAGGCCGACGGTGGCGGACTTCCAGAGTTCCACTTCCTCATCTGCTAGCACACTCTGCCTCGCTTCAGCAGCTGAAAAAAAACAATGAATCAGCGCACTGCGTATGGACACAACACATCTATCAATGCACCTGAAAAATAGTCACCAAATAAAGTCTTACCCTCTTTCTTCTGGCCCCACTCCGAGCAGATTGCTTGGCAGCCTCCGCACGCAACGTGTTGGCTGGCTGCGTATATCTGAAGCTCCTGCGTACCGTCTGAAAATACGTCTTACAGGCAGCTGGAAAACAATTAAATGAGAGTGATATGAATAAAAAATCAAACGCAAGTCACAGTAACAAGGAAGGAGAAAACATTAAAACAAGTCACTTACACACAATGTCGTCTTTATCAACATCGTGCAAATCTGGCCTTGCTGATATGGCTCCGAGGAAATAGGAGGTCACCGCGTCATTGTGAGGCGACAGTAGTCTGTGAAAACAAAATGTACAGCTATGATCGGTAACCATCCGTATCCATTTCCTTTTACCACAGAATGAAAGCATATTCTTTAAATCTTACCCCTGCTCCGGTTCATAGCGCCTGCAATTAGTCTCCGAGTTGTGAAGACGGCGTACTGCTTCCTGTGAATCACAAAAAATGCACTTTAATAAAGCTTGTTCTTGCAAGGCTACTATTAGCCATAGCTTTAGGCTAGGCTGTTATTAGCCGTAGCTTTAGGCTAGGCTGCTATTAGCCGTAGCTTTAGGCTAGGCTGCTATTAGCCGTAGCTTTAGGCTAGGCTACTTTTAGCGTAGCAGGCAGTAATCGAACATATATTTACCGCTAGCTTCTCTTCTTTGAGTTCGTCTTGTTCGATGCAGAGTCGCCATCGCGTCCAAGAGGAGTTTGACCCCGAAATCACACATACTCCACTCCAGACCGCCTGCACAAAGCAAGGCATACATTCTTCTTCTTCTTCTTCTTCTTCTTCTTCTTCTTCTTCTTCTTCTTCTTCTTCTTCTTCTTCTTCATCTTCATCTTCATCTTCATCTTCATCTTCATCTTCTTCTTCTTCTTCTTCTTCTTCTTCTTCTTCTTCTTCTTCTTCTTCTTCTTCTTCTTCTTCTTCTTCTTCTTCTTCTTCTTCTTCTTCTTCTTCTTCTTCTTCTTCTTCATCTTCTTCTTCTTCTGTTGTTTTATGGGGGATTGGCAGGCCAACGTAAAAGGTGCATTTCCGCCACCTACTGATCTGGAGTGTGGAGTGCACAATTTTGGAAGACTGCGCTATACCCAAAAAAAAAAAAAAGAATCCTATAACTAAATCCTATTAATTGTTCCTGTATCTTTTAGATATTTGAATAATATTTCATTAACTCTTGTTTGTCTTATCTCGTTTCCTAACAGTGCTTTTATTGAATTCCCATTAATCCCTATTTTTCTCAACTCTTGTATGAACTTCATTCTCTCCCTTACATACGCAGTACACTCAAAAATAATATGTTGTACTGTTTCTGGATCTCCGCATTTGTCACAATTTCCTTTTTCATGTTTCCCTATTTTAAAAAGACTGTAGTTTAATGCTGTGTGAACTATTCTTAGCCTTGAAATAATTATATCTTTTTTCCGATTTTCATATCTTTTCCTCTCCTTTCCAATAAACTTTTGAATCTGATACAAATGTCTTCCCTTTGACTCATTATTCCATATCGTTTGCCATTTCTTTCGAGTTTCAATTGTAATCAATGTTTTCATTTCTGATTTACTTAAAAATACATTCATTTCTAGTTGCTGATGATTTAATGCTTTCTTTGCTAGCTTGTCCGCTTTCTCATTTCCATCTACACCCACATGTGCTGGCACCCAGAGAAAGTATACTAGTATTTTTAACTGCCTTATTCTAAATAGACTTTGCAATACTTCAAATATTAAATCTTGCCTAGTTTCAGATTTTCCACTTAGAAGACTATTTAGCGTAGCCATTGAGTCTGTACATATTACAGTTCTTAGTGGTTGAACTTCTTCGATCCACTGTAGTGCTAATATGATAGCTAATACTTCAGTTGTAAATACTGACACATGATTAGATATTCTTTTTGCAATTTTTATTTTGAATGTCGGAATGTATACTGCTGCTGCTGTTCTTCTAGACTCTGGCTCCTTAGACCCATCTGTATATACCTGTAGAACTGAATAATATTCTACACTTAAATGTTGTTGTACTATGATATCAGTTGGTGTATTTTTCCCCCGTTTATTCATTATTTTTTGTATTTGTAAATCGATCACTGGCGTAGAAAACATCCAAGGGGGAATTGCCGGTATTGGAACAGTTGGGGTTATTACATAATCTTTCAAATTCAAACTGCTTGCCTCTTTCTTTACTACCCATCCAAAGCTTTTTATTTGGTTATATTCATATTCCCAACAATCTTTCAGAAGAAGTCTGACCGGATGATTTTCTTTATGTCCTTTTACACTAGCCCAATATCTCATTCTCAGTTGAGTCCTTCGTTGTTCAAGTGGCATTTCTCCCAATTCAACTAGTACTGATACTACTGGAGACGATCTAAATGCTCCACAACAAATACGTAAAGCCTGATTTTGTATAACTTCTATCTTATTAAGTAAGGTTTTATTCGCAGAGCTATAAACTATACTACCATAATCTATGTTTGACCTAATCACTGCATAATAAATTATCTTCAAAGACTCACATCTTGCTCCCCAATCAGCTCCTGACAAGCATCTTAACAAATTTATTCCTTTTTTGCATTTTTCTATTAATTTCTGAATATAATTCCAAAACTTAATTTATAGTCCATCCACACACCTAAATATCTCACTACTTTCACTTGTTCCAGCAGGTAACCGTACATTTTGATATTTAAAGTAGGATTTTGTTTTTTATTTGAAAAGCATATTGCATACATCCTCCGCTGTAGAGAGCATGCGCGAGATGAACCAGGGTTTCTGCGGATCAATAAAAATAATTAAAAAGTCATTCATTTTTTTTTTAAATCAAGGCCTTAATAGGCACTAAAATTATTTAAATATGTTTATCGAAGTATTTATAATTCTTTAATAAAATGCTTATAAAAACAATTTCGTCAGATATATTATATCGCTCCAGGCGGAGAAAAAGCTAGAGGATATATATATACGTATATATGTGTGTGTGTGTGTTTACATGCATACAGGAGTCATGGATCTGTGATCTTGTTGATGGCATTAAAATCATTTCTAATAGCATTAAAATAGCATTAAATTAGAGTCACTCATTCCTGTATGAACCCTGTGAGCGCTTAATTTAATATGACATATTAAAAAAATCCCACCATCATCCAGCATATGTTCAGTTTCTGCCCAAATATATATATATATTTTTTTTGTAGATTTTTGTAACGGGGATAAGGATAATTCAAAACTGCTTTTTTTGAATGAACTTGTTCTCTACTCCCAAACTCAGCATCTCTTTTCATTCCTGTAATAAGAAGTTTCTTTTGAATGGATTTGATTAAAGTTTAAGTCCCTCGGTATAAAATAAATATTTTGATGGAGATGAGAAATCTGCTTCCTCGTTGGTGAATAACCAATAGTTTGGATCCAATCATTTAAATAAACGGTGTTAGTTTTTTTTTATATATATATATAAGAATTGTGCTATAATTTCCAGTCACCGATCTGTTGCTGCTATATTTTAATTTGACGAACCGGAATTTGTCGATGTTCTTTTTCCTGTTTGGTGCGATTGCAATTGCGGATCTTGACCTGGCCGGACCTTATGATCACAGTGTACCAATCTTCTGATGGCTACTTCCAACAGGATAATGCACCATGTTATAAAGTGAATCATCTCAGACTCATTTCTTGAAACTTTTCCACTTAAGTAATTGTGAATTGAGCATATTGACAGACAACATTTTATTTTTTATTTTTCTTAAATGCAATTTTTTTTAAAATAATTACTGCTCTAAATGTATTGCTCTGTCAGCTAAAGATCTGTTTTGGTCTCTATACTTTAATTAAATAAATCAATTCAAGCTAAAATGTAAGAGGCTATACTGAGCTTGATCTCTTTGTATCAGAGATTTTCTTACCTTTTAGAAAAATGTCACTTGGAGTAAAACCCCCCCTGTAACCCTGATTTGCATCTGTATAGCACACAGCATGTTCATTTACATGTTAAAGCCTCCCCTAGAATTCCATGGGGGGGAGGCATGGGGGGAACACTGCCTAAGAAAGTCCACGTCAATTTCTGACAATTTACGGGAGTTTTCGGCGAAGCCTGCAAACTGCCGTAAACTGCCGCTAACCTGAAGTTCCACGACAATCTACAGTGCCGCATATTGACAAAAATCCCACTTTTCATGCAGTGGCACCTGTTGAGGAGGATCCATTGTGTGGAGTTGAACAACTAGTGAGTATTAAGCTGTCGAAGGGGACATTCCCCCTATATAGATAAGTATTTATTTACCTTATTGAAGATGGGTTATTTCAAAGTAAGCTTCTAATTTCATTTGAATTTGCTACAAACGATGAAAAATCAATTATTTAGGTGTTTTTTTATGTTGAATTTCAGGAAAATCTCAGGCTTTTAAATGTTGTAAAATCACCCATAAGTTTTAGGTGTTTTAGTCCTTAATAATTTAAGTTATACACAGGGGCGGATCTAGAAAAATATTTATGGGGTGGCGA
Source organism: Cyprinodon tularosa (assembly GCF_016077235.1). NCBI lineage: Eukaryota > Metazoa > Chordata > Actinopteri > Cyprinodontiformes > Cyprinodontidae > Cyprinodon > Cyprinodon tularosa. Next base: position 21,591 of record NW_024039619.1, on the reverse strand, counting down.
GAGGGGGGCAGGAATTATTTGAAGGGTGGCATCATATGACATTTGTTTACACTGAATTTAATAGTTTTGTGAGAATAGTATGTACAGTAAGTGTTTAATGTTAAACAGTTCATATTAGAAATACATTGTACAATGTGATATGACTTAATACGAGAAAGAAGAATTATAACACTACTTCTAGAGGGGCATTATCATAGGAAAGGTATTGTGTCGTAGATGTGTGAGATTGACTGTCAGAGAGGCAGCTTTGCAGCATTTGCACAAAAAGAAACTATAGAAAGAAAAACGTACCCATCAGAGATCTATGGACTGAAGTGAGCTGTACTAAAGTAAGCAGAACTACACAGTAGAAATAAATGGGTCAAGGCACACAAACAAGGTATCGGACATCTATGTATTGTTTACTCTGAACATACATTTACCCCATTTGTTCCTGAGTAACTTGACATACAGCAGTTAAGGCAACATGAAAGGGACATTTCATGCATGTAAATATGCTGTAGATAGAGCTGCTGTATCAACAAATCAACAAAAAGGCAAGAACTGTATGTTACATCAAAATCTCTACAAATCTGAAAAGAAGCAACATAAAAATAAATTTAGCTTCCAGTCTCAAAAAGTACAAAACATTTTGTGAGTAGGTTCACACAGGTCATTTCTGGATAGTTTCATACTATATATACAAAAAAGAAACAATGCTGCTTCATATTAAGCAGGATTTACACCAGTATCACATTTTTAACTTTACTTTTAACACTTTTGGTTTTATTAAAGGAAATATCAGATTTTCTTAGGTGCCAAAACAAAATGTAACAGGTCTGTAAAGGCTCACCAGAGAGCATAACATAAAGTTGACATGACTATAACAGCTGAATGCGGTGATTTCCATGTTGCTCAGCAAAACGCTTCACAAATGTATTTAGATCCAATGCCTTTGTGCGTTTTGATTTAAGTACAACCAAACTTGATAGTCTCTTTTCTGTCATAGTTGACCACAAATATGTCTTTATGAGCCTGAGACGTCAGGCTTAACTAACATCATAGTTAGAGAAATAACGTTCTGCAACCTGATTTTTATCATCTCAAAATCAGCATTGCAGCTATGCCAGCAACATTGTGCTTTCATTATGTTTTAATTTCTCGATAGATAGTTAATCAGTTTTTCCCTGTTTCATCCTGTGTCTCCTCTCTCCATGACCCCTGGCTCCCTCGCTTTTGCCCCATTCGGTTTTCAATACTAATCAGTCTCAGTGGCTCTTGCGACATCTCGTGCTGCATCCACTGCAGTCCGACATTGGAAATTAGCGGTCGTAATTCTCAAATTATCCATAATTTATAAGCCTCGCAACCCTTACCGCCAACTCGGGTGGCAGCAGGGGTGGCAAGGCTGTCATTTAGGGTGGCATTTGCCACCCTATACCACCCCAGTAGATCCGCCTATGGTTATACATTCAAAAAACATAAGGAAGTTATTACCAACATCTCACTCTGCTTTACAGCTTTGTATTAACATTGCTTTAATGTGTGTTATTGTGTACAGCTGGGGATGTTAAGGGTCACGTTAATTATAGATTAAATAATTTAGTGTTCTGCAGTTTAAGCAATTGTCATATTTGTAACAACACTAGTCTTTCCTGTGACATGCACCTTTTATTTATTTATATACACACACACACACACACACACACACACACACACACACACACATATATATATATATATATATATATATATATATATATATATATATATATATATATATATATATATATATTAGGGCTGCAACTAACGATTATTTTAAAATCGATGAATCGGCCGTTTATTTTTTAGATTAATCGATGAATCGGACAAAAAAAATTCTTTATATTAACCTCTTTATTCCAAAATAAACATTTTAGACAGAACAAACAAGCACACAAGTACAGGTTGCTCATTAACTGTACTGGTGCAATATGAAAAATACATGTTTGTGTTAAAACTACGCAAACGTACATGAGAAATGTAGCTGTACATCCACAAAATATAGGGTACTTTGTTTCATAAAGCGCAAAAAAGACAAGTAGTTTTGTTTTTAAAAGCCCCTAAGGGGTTCAAACAATAGGTCCCCCCATTTCAACAAATGAGTTTTTTTTAGTTCTGCCTTTTAAGACAGGAAAGTATAGCAGTTAAAGTTGCTACTTGAGAAAATACTGAACCATAGAGACAAAAATAGCCCTGTGATTCAAATTATAAATTGTATTTGGAATAAAAATGAGAGAACTAGGGGTGCTAAAACACACATCCTCCAAAGACAGATATTTACATGGAAATGTGGCAAATAATTAATTGACATATTACTGATCTTGCTGGATTTTATTCTGCTTTACTTCCATAAATTGCAGGATCTTTACTTTATCTTTGCCAGAAGATTTAAACTTTAAAAGCCTTGCCCTCATAATTTGCAAGTTGATTTATTTATAAAGTAAATATAAACGCTGCTTAAGCTAATTCAAATGAAATTAAAAGTAAAATAAGTAGCCAACCTTATCCCTGTCTGTAACCTACTAACAAGGTAAGGAAAGCATCAGATGAGCTACCTGAGAAACTAACGTTACGTTTCCCCACTTTAAAACCAAACAAACATGGTCGCTCACCCTGCTGATCAGCTCTCTTCACTGCCATCGAAGGCTCCAGCATGTTTTCTTTTCTGGTGCTGCATCATAACAGTGGTGCTTCCGTGCCATGTTCATTTGTTTTTACAAAAGTTGCATGTTACGACTTTTTTCGCTTTACAAAGCGCAGGCTATTTTAATAATTGTGATCAATTTGCGCCGTCAATCCCGGCGCATGCGCGCTTCATTTGCAATCCTGCGGTTCTGACTGCAGCGCTGAGAGGGACTCCTGCGGGAGCGCCACGGGAGAACAGGGTTGGGATGGGGGAGGCGCCCCGAGGCAATGACGACGGCGGCGGATGACACATTAATCGCGCGACACAACTAATCGATGATGAAATTCGTTGCCAACGCTTTTAAAAGTCGATTTTTATCGATTCGTTGTTGCAGCCCTAATATATATATATATATATATATATATATATATATATATATATATATATATATATATGAGAGAGAGAGATTCTTTCCTGCGAGTTACAGTGACATAGACAAACTTGAAGATACATGACATCCTCAAATTTCTATTCTATTAAAATTTCTGTATCTGTATAATGGGTCTGTTCTATATGTTGTCTTCTCAATTCAGAGGGCCCCATGCCTGTCTTTGCCTAGGGCCCCAAATTTCCTAAATCCGCCCCTGGCTACAAGAAGCATCTCACTGAAGCGCTTGACAAAGGCATAAAGAGTTTTCAAATGTAGAAAGGACAATTTTTCTTTCCCCCTTCTTGCCTTTTGCTTAACTAGAAAACCCTTATAAGGGATACTACTGGACATGAGTAGCTTTCCCTGCATTTATTGGCTGTGTCTGAATGTCCGCCCTAATCACTATATGGGGCACTATATAATTTTTACGTCATTTTAGATGAGTGTCTGAATGTCTAGTGCATAAAAAAGTAGTGGACTCAAACTTTCATAAGTAGTGATCATCACTAGAAGAGCAGATGTATCCCGGATTTGTTGTGACAGCAGCAGCGACAAATAACAAAGATGGCGGAGGCACCGTGCGGGAAGGCAGAGTCACTTGATCAATGGGGAGCGAAAAGTAGTGATCATCTGTCCTAACGGTCAGTTAACTGACTTCACTACAGTCTAGTATATAGTCCCTGCTCTACATGGTGATGGAGGGATTTAGAGTGGATGCTTGGACATGACTTAAAGTGTTGCTTTAATTGCGCTCCCCTCAGTATAAAATTGAAAAATAAATTAGGCAAACTTCAGAAAAGACTCTGATAATCACCTCACTCAGTCACAGACTTTCCAGAGTCCTTGTTGTTACTTAATTTCCTTTATTAAATTTAGTTCCCATTATCTTTGAATCGTTAATAACTATTAAAATAATTTACGTGTTCTGTTTTGTAGAAAAGCCTCATTGAGGATTGGCCAAGACAGTGAGCCCAATTGTTAGTTTGAAGCGGCTCTGTAACAACGACTTTACTTTTCAGAATTTCACCTGGTCAAATTTAATATTTTGTTTCTTTTTTTTTTTTGCTGTATGCCAGGAGTGAGCGAGACATCAACTCACTGATCCACACTACCAGGATCTACAGCAACGACATCGGAATGTCATTCGGACTGGACAAGTGCGGTAGCATGGTCTCAAAGAGAGGGAAGATGATCAGAACCCAGGGGGTTGAACTACCAGAAGGCCACATTACAGATGTTCAGGACAGCTACAAATACCTTGGGGTGCCACAGGCTAACGGAAACCACGAGGAGATAGCAAGAAAGACCGCCAAAGCGAAATACCTACAAAGAGTAAGGCAGGTCCTGAAAAGTCAGCTGAATGGGAAAAACAAGATCCAAGCCATCAACACATATGCCCTACCAGTCATCAGATAGATACATTTCTTCTGTAATATATACATATATACATATGTATTAACATATGTTTATATGTATACATATACATATGTGAATACATATGTATATGTATACATATATATATATATATATATATATATATATATATATATATATATATATATATATATATGTGTGTATATAGATATATATATGTATATAAATATACATATATACATATGTATATAAATATACATATATACATATGTATATACATATATACATATATATATACATATATACATATGTATATGTATATATATACATATGTATATGTATATATATATATATATATATATATATATATATATATATATACATTAGGGGTGGAACAGTTCACAGAATCCACGGTTCAGTTTGATTGAAGGTTTCGTGGTCACGGTTTTCAGTTTGGTTCGATTCGGTATATGTTGATTGTTACACCGAAATCCCATAAAAATTTATGAAATTAATGAAAAAAATCCCCCCAAAATAATGGATTGTAAATATTTTAAATGATCCGCGGAAACCCTGGATCATTTCCGTATGTTTTGCTGCTTTGAATTTAATCATCTCGCGCATGCTCTCTACCATCTCCAAGGGACTCAGAAGGGAGCGGACGGGAGCCACAGTGGAGGCTGTAGGCTTTGCTTTGAGCAGCCGGTCTGGAGCGCAGCGGGGCGGAGCGGGGGTTGCTGACAGAGTATGATGGATTTCGGGGTTAGCATGACATGTTGGTCATGTTGCTGTTAGCATAAACAAAACGTGTTGCACAATGCTTGCACGCTGTTGCACTTTTATCCACAACTTTCTTTCCGCCGTCATCATAGGTCACTCTAAATGCAAAGCGGTCCCATGCAGCAGACCTATAAAGTGCTGCAGGCGCGTCTTCCAACGCCTGTTCTTCCCCACTCGCCATACCCACACAATTCTCCACAACAACTGATTTTTTTTCCCTGCTACACCCGGCTACGCTGCTTCGCTTCTTCTTCTTCTTGTTTACTACTGGTGGTTGGCTTTGGTCGCAGTACCGCCACCTTCTGCTCTGGAAGAAGGTGGCGGAAGTGGCAGAAGGGCTGGTCTGAGAATTTCAGAAACTGCTGATCTACTGGGATTTTCACGCACAACCATCTCTAGGGTTTACAGAGAATGGTCCGAAAAAGAAAAAACATCCAGTGAGCGGCAGTTCTGTGGGCAGAAAAGCCTCGTTGATGCCAGAGGTCAGAGGAGAATGGCCAGACTGGTTCGAGCTGATAGAAGGGCAACAGTGACTCAAATAACCACCCGTTACAACCAAGGTGGGCAGAAGAGCATCTCTGAACGCACAGTACGTGGAACTTTGAGGCAGATGGGCTACAGCAGCAGAAGACCACACCGGGTGCCACTCCTTTCAGCTAAGAACAGGAAACTGAGGCTACAATTTGCACAAGCTCATCGAAATTGGACAATAGAAGATTGGAAAAACGTTGCCTGGTCTGATGAGTCTCAATTTCTGCTGCGAGATTCGGATGGTAGGGTCAGAATTTGGCGTCTACAACATGAAAGCATGGATCCATCCTGCCTTGTATCAACGGTTCAGGCTGGTGGTGGTGGTGTCATGGTGTGGGGAATATTTTCTGGGCACTCTTTGGGCCTCTTGGTACCAATTGAGCATCGTTGCAACGCCACAGCCTACCTGAGTATTGTTGCTGGCCTCCACAGTCACCAGATCTCAATCCAATAGAGCATCTTTGGGATGTGGTGGAACGGGAGATTCGCATCATGGATGTGCAGCCGACAAATCTGCGGCAACTGTGTGATGCCATCATGTCAATATGGACCAAACTCCCTGAGGAATGCTTCCAGCACCTTGTTGAATCTATGCCACCAAGAATTGAGGCAGTTCTGAAGGCAAAAGGGGGTCCAACCCGTTACTAGCATGGGGTACCTAATAAAGTGGCCGCTGAGTGTATATATATATACATATATATATATACATACATACATACATATATATGTATATATATATATATATTGTTAAAGAAAAATGATTATTTTTAGTCTTTAATACTGTTAATCTTATGGCATGTGTAAAAGGTATGTTGTATACTCTCCTTGTGAACATATTTCTTATTTTGAACAAGTTTGTGAAGATAACCTTTCCTTGAACCAGATTACTAAATTTAAGTTTGTTCCTGAGAATTTATGGTGAGGCCCCCCGCATTCCACAAGCTGTCTGTGGAAGCTTATCTTGTGTTTTATGACCCTAAGAATTCTAGATGCCAGGACAAGCTTTCCGCTTTTCTTGTTAAAACAAAGAAGTAAATGACCCCAGATGTTTGCAGTAAATAAGGGGAAGCTCAAGGCAGTGTCAGAGATGGCTTTTGGTTGGAGGACCAAGGGCCAGCCTTATGTGAATAAATTAAATACAAGAGGATAAAGCTTTTTACATAGAAGTAAAAGATCAGATTTTGCTCTGGCAAACTCTCCAAAGATGTCTTGTACGTCTTTGCTTTCTTTCCTCCTATGTCAGGTAATGGAATGTATGTCTCTGTTGTTCTGCAGTTTCTGGTGTAGGTTTGTGCATTGTCTTATTTTTAGGTTTATGCATTGTCTTATATTGGATTAAACTCTGTAATTCTGTGACGTCAACACGCAATGCTGGTTTTTATTACCAAACGCAGCTCGCCGGGTGGACCTGGCAAGGGAAGAAATGAAAAGCCAACCTTTTTCCAAAGTTAACTATTTAGAATATTTTCTTCCTTAACAATTGGGGGCTCGTGCCGGTTCTGGAATCTCGGCGGGCGGCTGTTTGGTCCTGATTGATCCGTTTCGGCCCGACGCTTCGGTGTGGTAAGACAGTATTTGATTATTTTTCAGTTGTCTGAAGCGCCGTGTGGTCGGACCGGGGCTGATTTGCTGTGTGCGGCCTCACAGAATTCAGAAGCTGCAGAGGTAGATAGAATCCCTCCTAAAAGAGTCGGTTGTTTAAGGATTTGAATAAATACACATTACAGGGAACTGTGGCTAGTTCAAACAGAGCCTTTACGTTAACTCTGACTTAAGCTGGGTTTTTTAAAAGAAGGTTTTATTGATTAATTAATTAATTGATTAATTAATAAAGATTAATTTATTCTTTGACCCTGAGGAACAATGCCTGTGCCTCTAAAAAAGAATTTCGGGTGTCTGTGTATTAATTAGCAGGGGCTTGTATCAGCCCGGAGATTTCGACTCATCTCCAGTGGACTTATAATTATTTGGGTTAATTGGATCGAGTTGTATCACTCATGGAAAAGGACTAATAGCAGGTTAATTGGACCGAGTTGTATCACTCGTGGAAAATAATGGACTAATAGCAGGTTGGATCACCTTTCTTTGGCACCCTTAATCGGGTTGCTTATAGTATAAAGGACTAAAATAAATTATTTGATTTAATACGGGTTCAATCGCTCTCCCCAGCTGAAAAAGAAAAAACCTTTTGTCACTGGGCGGATTGATTGATCGAATAAACTAAATTGAGGCTTATTTTCGCCTCGAGCTTGACCCAGCTCTGAAGTGTAGGACTGAGAAGTTGAAATGAGAATAAAAGGGATTTGTAAAATTGAAATTGGAAAATTAAAAGATGCGTCATACATTCTTTTAGCCGGCACCTGACATTTTCTTTTCTTTTCTGTCTTTTCTTCACTGAACTACAACGTTGTCTGTGTTTTGTATGTTTCTTTGTGTTTGTGTGCGTGCTTGGCTGCGGGTTGATCTATTGCTGTGTGTCTGTCTCCCCCCGTTATACAGTACTGTATGTTCCACCACGCGCTGCTGTCTATTCGTCTGTCTGTGTCTGAATTGTGCTGAGATTGTGCGGAAATGATTTGTGTTTCAAGATTGTGTTCTGAAATATTGTTAAATATTTTTGCTGGATGTTGTATTACTAACTTTCTGTTAAAATGTGCTTCTGTGGGACAGAGGTGTCTCCGTTTTGGATGCAAGTTTTGTTTCACAGCAGGGGGATTGATTGACCCCCCCATTTGCATTTTGGGAGTGCTTCAGTTCTGTGCTATTTCCAGCTCGCGCTTTCAGGATTCTTGGATTTTGATGTGAATTACTTTTAGAACTTTGTTTTGTGTTGAAATGAAAAGTACAAAATAACAGATTTACAGATGTTTTTACTTTCTCAGCGGGTGAAATGTGCTGCAGCAGTTCCAGGCTAGAGCACTGGAATGATCCAATTGTTTTTTATAATACTGTAACATTGACAATCACTTCAATTTCTAGGTTTCCTGACACAGGAGGGAACACCCTCACTGAGTGGAACAAGAGAACAAAAATGAGAACATATGGATGTTTTTCTGCTTGACAGTGTTTTCTACACTGTTAATGTAGGACATGTTGAAACACTAATGAATGACTTTGTTTCTTGTAGGACGATCTTCGTGTGCAGCCCATTTTGCATATTACATGACCACATGAACGGTTTTTGGGTTTTCCTACAGGGGTCTAGGTAGCCATTTAATAACAGTGGGCTATCATGAAATACGGTTGTGTGTATAATATGGAGTTTTAAAAAAAGGTTCACTCAAAACTGAACAATATTAGAACTATTGGATAATAATGTCTTTTTATTTTTTTTCAACCATGGTGTTATTGTGTTTAAGACTTTCACAGGACGAATTTTGGTTTGAAATCTGGGGTAACATCCTGCATCTTTCTTATAATGGGGTGTTGATGAGTCTGCTTGAGTGTGAATGAGAGTGAATGTGTAGGCAGATGGCCTTTGATGGGTTTTAGGATGCTCTTTGTAAATATGACCTCACTTTAGTGTGTAGCTGTGTGATATTTTTCTTAATTTAAACTATCTAGGGACAGTAAAGGTTTTGTTTCATAAATATGTTTTTATTACGGCTTTACTGACAATTTTAAGGTAATGACGATTACATATTTTGGTGTCACAATCTGGTTAAAGCTGAATCATCTGCTTGTGCAGTGAACTTATTATGAAACGAGAATTCAGCCTTGGTTTAAAGCAGATAAATGTAGTTATTAGGAAACTGTGTTATCCACTTTGACTAACAACACTAACAAACTAGCCTAAATTCTAACTAAATAAACTTGGTTTATATTTCTTATGGGTAACTGATTGGACATGTTGAAATTTTAGCATAATGGGGGAAAGTTCTTCCATTTTTGTTTTTCCACCTCTAAATTGTTTTTCTTTTGGAAATAAGAAAACACAGGGGGATGTTACAAAGATAAAATATTACAGATGGAACTAGAAATTTACATCATCTCAGTCTAGTTTGAATACTAGATGGAAGATTTGGAGAAATGGTGGAACATCTTATAATATTTTGGTTTTTCAGCTAATTATTATATAACAGTGACATAGACTCCAAATTGTTTTCAAAATGATAATTTTATTATATCAACAGGGGGAGAAGGAGAAGTAGACCCTAGTTCCTGGTAAATTTTTGGATATGGTTAATGGTAAATTAGTTAATCAATAATTTTGATTTTTTCATTCAACAATAGTGAATTATGGATTTCTTTAATGTAGAGTCATATGGCCTTCCTGCTTTGCTAATATATGATGTATGTGATATAGAAGCTTCTACTGAATTAGATTTGATCATCTCAAATTGAACGGTTTCAAATAACATCTATGCCATGTTTATTTACATTTAAAATTGTTGATAGTTTTCTGCATCACTGCTGACTTTGATTATATACAGTTGGGTGTAAATTGTTAATTTTGAGGAAAATTTTGGTTAAAACTGCTATGAAATTCAAATAAAATGTAAAGGATTTCTGAAATTTTAAAATAGGACTTTGTCTTGAAGCGTGGGACAACGATAAGGATGTTTGGTATTTAGTAGAACAATATGCAATTCATAATTATTTGACAAAGTGCAATTCCATCACAACTTTTATAAGTATCAGTACTAGGACATTCTAGAGTTTGTTCTAATTCTTTAATGAGTTTGTGAGGTTTTGATTTTAGAATTTGTAGTTGATATTTGGCACAAGCAGAGTGAATGTCATCGAGGTATTGACGTTTATTGATTTTGAACAGTAATTGTCATTATTTTTTAATTCTGGCACATCTGATCGTGGACTATTTTAACACATATCTATGTTTATTCTTTTTGCAGTTCAGGATTTGGGGCAGTTGGCCGTTTGTGCTATAACAACAACAAATCTAGCGCCACACGGGAGGATGCATCACAAGATAAATTTTATTTATAATAGTGAAAGTAAAAAAATGTGGCAAATATAAGTTTTGCTTTTTAATTACTTTGTATTATTTTTTCTCTGGCAGTTCTCCTTCCTTCTGACTTGATGGCGATCTTGGGGGAAGGGTCTTTTAAGCTCAGAGATCATGGGAAGATGTATTTGAAGGGATCTTCTTGATTACCGCATCAGGCCGCTGTTGTTGCTGAACAAAGACATGATGATGCTGAACTGTGCCCATCTTCTGCTGGACTGCTATATGAAAGCCAAACGCTGTTGAGCGATTATGAAGGTCAGTGAAGGCGAACTGTTCTCCTGCTGTACATGATGATGCTGCAGGTGAGGGCAAAGTGCTGCTCATAGGACCTGGCAACAGATGTCTCCTTTGACTGTTGCTTTTCATGCCTGGCTGAAAACAAAAGGGACTCAGGCGTTATCTGTGGGAGTGTTCTATGGCTGGGAATCAGCAGTGAGTCGGGACCACAAAGATCATAGACAAACCCGGACGGGGGTTTCAGTAGATGACTGGTCTGCTGGTTTCTATGTCCTGCTCTGTCGACCGCGAAACGCTGACCAAAGTTCATCAAAGCGGGTCTGTATCCACATGTTTCTGCACTGCTGGAATGACTGCTTCTCTGGACACCTTCTGATTCAGCAGATATAGAATGGGGCATGGCAAGTCGCTCAGCGGTGGTCCTGTTGTGTGTTCTCATGTTTGATCCTGGATTCTCACCTCTGATCATGTGACCTGGGCGCCAAAGCCCACTCCTGGGGTTCCCTTCAGTCTGCAGGTTGGAGACGAAATGGGTGCCAACAAAACTTGGTAGTGGTGAATAAGTTCTTTTTTAATTTTTTTAGTGTGTGATGCCATTCTTCTCTTCTTACTTTAGTTGTAGCACTGATGTGCCCTGCTGTCTTCACGTCCTGAAGACCTGCAGTGTAATTCTAAGTGTTGAGGACACCCCATCTCCTGGGGTCAGAGGTTTTACAATGCAGTTGGGGGTTGGTGTGCACCAACTGTTACGACACTGCATTCCTCCATGATTCACTCTGTTTGTCTCACAAAAATGCTAATGTGTCTTTTTTCCCTTCCTGCCTGTAAAGCATGGGCAGGGACTAATTATTGCAATTACATATTTTTTCTTAACTATAGCTGAATTGCATTGTGTGTTACGCTTCATCTACTAAGGAAGATGATCTAAATTTTATTTACATAGTACAGAGGCTACCATTCAGTAAAACTAAATTTAAAATTTATTTGAAATTAAGGTGTTAAAGTGGATTGATGGGTGTCTATAGAGCTTACTGAGCAAATGACACCAAGTTCTGTGTTGATTTCATGAATTTAATCAGGTGTGCAGATTGTAACAGCATCTGGGACACCATGTTTGAATGGCATCCAACTGTGTTACATGAGGCGGAAAAAGAGGTTATTGAAGTTAAATCAAAATACATTAAATGTTTTACGGTGTATTAGCAGCATTAAAGATGGGCTAACTATTTGGATATGAAATAAGTAAAATGTATAAATTGAATATACTAAACAAAATATTGCCTATCAAATAATTTACATTAAAATAGTGTTTCTTAAACTAAGGAAGGTGATTGTTGGATTGTTGCATCTCTATTCATATGTTTTAAAATAAGTTGTTTAACTAAGACATCCAGGAAGGTCTAAACTAAAGATTTACATCATTTAATAAATTTAGCTGTGTCGAATCTCTCTCCAAAACTGAAAAGGCATTGATAATTGATAAACAATATAAAAAGGGTAATACATTATTCAATTAAATATTTTATAAATAGGTTTTTCAAAAGAATAAATGGATCAAAGGTAAAAAAGGTTGAAATTTTTGGGATTTAAAACTATGATTGGAATAAAGTAGGTAATTTTTATATTTAGTGACAAGGTTAACTATACTCATGTAAAGCAGGCTGATCATTTTTAAGGTTTAAAAAAATAGAAAATATGATGATTGAAATTAAATTGGTCTAAACTGGAGATTTACAAATTAACAATTATGGAACTACTTCTAAAATACAGTTAAGTTTTGGGTTCAACGTGATAGGAAACATTTATTTCTCATGTAGGCCTTATATAAAAAGAGGGTCAAAGGATTGATAAAATACAGCTCCAAAGTAGCAGATTTATAATAAAAAAGGAAGACAGTAAAGCTGTCATAAAGTGTAGGATCAATCATTAACCAATCAACAGGGTTCTCCCCATATGAGCTCCAGACAGGACGGATGTTTCCAGGACCTGCTACCCGCATTCCAGGATGGAAAGGTAAGCTTGCACATTTATCTCATAAAGATTTCTTCAATGAGTTACAGGTCCTGGCAGCGGAATTTACAAAATACCAGACGACACAGGAACGTCCAGGCTCGGGATCAGTTCGGGAAATCGACTGGGTGCGCCTGAAGGTCATCAAAAGAAAGTGGTCTGAACCTCGCCTCACCTCATCGCATCTCATGCTGTCCGTCTGCAAAGGAAAAGGAGACACGTGGTTCCATTGGAGTCAGTGCACAGCAGCTGAGGAGCCACGGCGCACGCTGCAGGGCATACAGGAGAATCTACAGTCTCAACCTGCGGTCGAGGAGTGTCTGAGGGCCATCACAGCGCGGAGGAGGATCTGCATTTCCAGGCAGAAGTGTGGCAGGCATACCTGCCAAAACCACTCAATTTTCCTGAATTACAAGGCTTAAAAGGCCCGGACAGGCACAATAATCCTGTTCCGGTGTCCTTCCATTGAGAAAAGGAGATTGCAACCTCTCCTTAAACTCACTGTTAAATTGGCATAATACTCCAATTTTCAGTGAGCAACGGACACTCAGGTGGAAAACCTGAGGTTTACAACCGAGGAGGAACACGTGAAGGATCAGGCTACAAGATCATCATTAACTTATCTTCTCTTTATTGCGTGTTTTCGTTTTTTGCGAACTCTTCAAGAACATTCGTTTCTTTTTGCGCGTATTTTTGGATCGTTTCCTGACGAAGAATTCATATTCATTTTTGAAAGACTATCGAAGGAGCATAGAGACGAACTCTAACTTCTTATTGTTGAATTGTGAAAAAAAGAAAAAAAAAGGATATTTTGTAATTTTTATGTGTTTATGATTTATTTTCTTCTTTGATGTTGTTATTGTTTTGTATTGACAAATTGTAATTTTTGTGGCGAGTATTGTCTTTTAAGTCTGCTGAGCATTTTTTAGTAATTTCGAGATATCTTACTCTGGTTTTCCAATTTTATACTTGGGCTGATATTTCTATTGTGTGTTTTCTTCTATTGACATAACTGAGTTTTATGATTTTTCAGGTTTGATAAGTGAAATGTATTTTTAGTTTAGTTTTTACTGGTTAAAATTTTGTGGTTCATCAGGTGAGTATTAAATTGTTGGACAGCGCAAGATACATTTGATAAGTTCAGATAATGGAGTTCAGCTTCAGACACATCACCTGGCAGTGGAACTAGGAGGTCCTGTCTAAAAAGGGGACTGTTATATGATTGGGCTAATGTTTTAGTTTTTTTAGTATACTAAATAGTTTTTTGGTTCCTCTATTAGAAGGCTTAATCAATTTATTTGTGAGGTCTGTATGTCTCAGACCTCAAAACGGGGACTGTTAAAGAAAAATTATTATTTTTAGTCTTTAATACAGTTAATCTTATGGCATGTGTAAAAGGTACAGTATGTTGTATACTCTCCTTGTGAACATATTTCTTATTTTGAACAAGTTTGTGAAGATAACCTTTCCTTGAACCAGATTACTAAATTTAAGTTTGTTCCTGAGAATTTATGGTGAGGCCCCCCGCATTCCACAAGCTGTCTGTGAAAGCTTATCTTGTGTTTTATGACTTTAAGAATTCTAGATGCCAGGACAAGCTTTCCGCCTTTTCTTGTTAAAACAAAGAAGCAAATGACCCCAGATGTTTGCAGTAAATTAGGTGAAGCCCTAGCAGTGTCAGAGATGGCTTCTGGTTGGAGGACCAAGGGCCAGCCTTATGTGAATAAATTAAATACAAGAGGATAAAGCTTTTTACATAGAAGTAAAAAATCAGATTTGCTAATGCAACTCTCCAAAGATGTCCTTGTACGTCTTTGCTTTCTTTGCTTTCTCTCCATTCATGTCAGGTAATAGAATGTATGTCTCCGTTGTTCTGCAGTTTCTGGTGTAGGTTTGTGCATTGTCTTATTTCTAAGTTTATGCATTGTCTTATATTGGATTAAACTCTGTAATTCTGTGATGTCAACACGCAATGCTGGTTTTCATAGAGACCACACGCAGCTCGCCGGGTGGACCTGGAAAGGGAAGAATGAAAAGCCAACCTTTTTCCAAAGTTAACTATGTTAGAATATTTTCTTCCTTAACAATATATATATATATATATATATACATACATATATATACATACATATATATACATACATATATATACATACATATATATATATGTATATATATATATATGTATATATATATATATGTATACATATATATATATATACATATATATACACACATACACTATATTGCCAAAAGTATTTGCTCACCTGCCTTGACTCACATATGAGCTTAAGTGACATCCCGTTCCTAATCCATAGGGTTCAATATGACGTCGGTCCACCCTTTGCAGCTAGAACAGCTTCAACTCTTCTGGGAAGGCTGTCCACAAGGTTTAGGAGTGTGTTTATGGGAATTTTTGACCATTCTTCCAGAAGCGCATTTGTGAGGTCGCACACTGATGTTGGACGAGAAGGCCTGGCTCTCAGTCTCCGCTCTAATTCATCCCAAAGGTGTTCTATCGGGTTGAGGTCAGGACTCTGTGCAGGCCAGTCAAGTTCATCCACACCAGACTCTGTCATCCATGTCTTTATGGACCTTGCTTTGTGCACTGGTGCACAGTCATGTTGGAAGAGGAAGGGGCCAGCTCCAAACTGTTCCCACAAAGTTGGGAGCATGGAATTGTCCAAAATGTCTTGGTATGCTGAAGCATTCAGAGTTCCTTTCACTGGAACTAAGGGGCCAAGCCCAGCTCCTGAAAAACAACCTCACACCATAATCCCCCCTCCACCAAACTTTACACTTGGCACAATGCAGTCAGACAAGTACCGTTCTCCTGGCAACCGCCAAACCCAGACCCGTCCATCAGATTGCCAGATGGAGAAGCGCGATTCGTCACTCCAGAGAACGCGTCTCCACTGCTCTAGAGTCCAGTGGCGGCGTGCTTTACACCACCGCATCCGACGCTTTGCATTGCACTTGGTGATGTATGGCTTGGATGCAGCTGCTCGACCATGGAAACCCATTCCATGAAGCTCTCTGCGCACTGTTCTTGAGCTAATCTGAAGGCCACATGAAGTTTGGAGGTCTGTAGTGATTGACTCTGCAGAAAGTTGGCGACCTCTTCGCACTATGCGCGTCAGCATCCGCTGACCCCGCTCCGTCAGTTTACGTGGCCTACCACTTCGTGGCTGAGTTGCTGTCGTTCCCAAACACTTCCATTTTCTTATAATACAGCTGACAGTTGACCGTGGAATATTTAGGAGCGAGGAAATTTCACGACTGGATTTGTTGCACAGGTGGCATCCTATCACAGTTCCACGCTGGAATTCACTGAGCTCCTGAGAGCGACCCATTCTTTCACAAATGTTTGTAAAAACAGTCTGCATGCCTAGGTGCTTGAATTTATACACCTGTGGCCATGGAAGTGATTGGAACACCTGATTCCAATAATTTGGATGGGTGAGCAAATACTTTTGGCAATATAGTGTATATATATATACATACATATATATATATATATATATATGTATATTTATATATATATATATATATATACATATATATATATACATATATATACACACACATATATATATATATATATATATATATATATATATACATACATATATATATACATACATACATACATATATATGTATATATATATATACATATATATACATACATATATATATACATACATATATATATATATATATATATGTATATATATATATATATATATATATATATACATACATATATATATATACATATATGTATATATATACATATATATATATATATATAGATATATATATATATGTATATATATATATATATATATATATATATATATATATATATATATATGTATATATATATATATATATATATAAGCCTGGCTATAATAAAGTTCTTCACTGTGAACTACTCCTCGGCTCGTCTTTCTCAAAAAATGCTGAAATCTTAAAAACTGTTTATAGACAGCAAGTGAGGTCACAATATGATGTCACAGTGGGAGTTCTCACTTGCAGCACTGTGACATCACTCACATGGAATTGTGTGGGCGTGGTCGTTTGAAGAGACCACGCCTACACAATTCCATGTGACCACACCCCCTGTGACATCATATTCTGACCTCACTTGCTGTCTATAAACAGGCAGTTATTTTGCTACGAGAAGCAGTCTCCACAGGTCTACGAGAATCCTACCTAGTCTGAAAAAATAGTTTACTGCTGAGGAGTAGTTCACAGTGACCAATTCTTCAGGTAGGTAAAATATTTACCAGACGTTATTAAAATGGATTTAGAAACATTTTTTCCTGCTAAAAATGACGATACCGATTCTGATACCTCTACCGATACCGAAACCGATACCGAAAACCGATACCGATACGGAGGAAAAAAACAAACCTGATCCCAGACTTAGGTGGAAACAATGTATAACGCAAGTACAACTTAATAACCAAATCAAAAACCCGGCTCAAAAAATTCAAGATTTAAAGATAAAACTGCAACAATCAAATAATAACGCTGACTCTTACTTAAGTAAGCTAGTCCAAAAAAAATCAGGAAGTAATAGTTTTAAAAAAACTTGTGGCGGATTATAAACACAAGGAGGCTATGGGAATTCAGGTAACGGATCAATATAAACCCATTTCTCGTGAATTCTTAAAAAATTATTCGGATCAATTTCAGGCTAAAATAAAATTACTGGAAAAAGAAAAGGTGCACCTGCGTGAACAAGTTTTGATGCTAAAAGAAAAACTTGAGCTCAAAGACCAGGATTTTAAAAATGCTTTCGAGCAGGTCAGTATGAAAGCGAAGGAGAACACTGGTTTAAAGACTGAAATCAAAAATCTTAACCACAAGCTCTCTAAGAAGAACAAAGCTATGCTAATTCTGGAAAATGCCAGTAAAGCAGAGACCCGGAAGCTTCAAAATATTCTAATGTCTCTCAAAGACGCAGAAAAAGAGGTTGATGAGTCTAGGGAACAAACACAATTACTGCTTCAAGAAAACAAGAGCTTGGATGAAGAAGTTTTAGAGTTGAGAAGAAAACTCGAAGAGAACGAAAATATTTTAACACAAAGAGATAAACAACTTAAACTGAAACATGTGGATTTAAAGAAAGCTACAGAAATGGTCAAGAGGAATGGTGAGCGCATTACGATGTTAACATCAGAGAACATCGACGTAAAGAAAGAAATCAAGAATCTTAACCACAAGCTGTCTGAGTTACAAACAGCTTTTCAAGTTCAGGAAAATGCCTTGAAAGCAGAGACCAAAAGGCTTCAAAATACTCTAACTTCTCTGAAAGACGCACAGAGAGACTTAAATGAGTCTTTGGCTCAAACAAAATCACTGCGTGAAAAAAATACGAGGTTAAATGAAGAAGTTTTAGGGTTGAGACGAAGACTCACAAATAAAGAAAAGACTTTAAAACAAATGCATGAAAAATTTAAACAGAAAGAACTGGAATTTATAAATGTTTCTGATAGGGCCAAAACCTACAGCCAGTGCGTTACGTCATTAAAATCAGAGAACAGTGACTTAACGACTGAAATCACACAACTTAACAAGAAGTTGCAAATTCAGGAAATTGCTATGCAAAAAGAGACCAAGGAATTTAAACAAGTTCTTGCTTATTTCAAAATCTCCCAAAGGCAGTTTGATAATTGTAGGGCTGCAATAGCATTACAGAAGAGAAAAAAACATCAAATTCCTAAATAAGTTTCTTTTTCGTTATCTTCTGATAGTGTTGTGTTTTTGTGTGTTACTCTGTGTCGCCCCGTCTTGCCAGTTTCCATTCCTCTTGGCTCTGTTCCAGTTAATTTTATCCACACCTGCTCCATGTCAGCTCATAAGCCCATTCTTTGTTCTGATCCCCATATATACTTCACTTCTGCAGTTCCTCTATGCTGGTTTCTTGTTGGATGGTTGCAAGGATGATTGGCGACCCAATTTTGTTCTCTTTTTGCTCTTTTTTTGTTTGTTTTTTTCCCCTCTTGACCCTTGCAGACTTGTATTAACTGCTGTTCACCTTCTGCGCTGTGGGCTGCACAATGGTGCAATTTCTAGCACTGTTGCCTTGTAGCAAGAAGATTCTGGGTTCACTCCCAGTGCAGGGTCTTTCTGATTTTTGCATGGTCTTCCTCTACATTATGGGTTCTCTCCGGGTAATCTGGCTTCCTCCCACTGTCCAAAAGCATAACCTGTTAGGTTAATTGGCCTTTGCATGGTTGTATGTCTCTCTGTATCTCTTTTTATGTTATATATTATCCTATAAAATAATACTTTTGTGCAGAGACTTTATTGATTTGAAGGGATGAACAATTTGATTGTGTTTTTCTAAAGGATGGACAAAACTACAGATTTTACTTAAAGGTCTTTTAATCTAAATGTTAAAGCTACAGTGTGTAATTTTCAGCGACATCTAACATCCAGACTGCAGACTGCAGCAACATGAACGTCTCCCCCCCCACCGCTTCTCCCCCCCAACAGTACGGCGAGCTTTACAGGACAAAATGTCTTCCACGACGTCGGAATCACCTACCTTCTCAAGTGATGAGGTTTGTTTACATAGATAATTTTACAGATAGTATTTCATTAGTCTGTGTAGGGTATAGATTTCATGTAGACTTTAGATAATAAATATACCCGTTATTTTTTCTACGTCGTTGTGACGTTTTGGTGAGCTGCTTTGCATGGTGATATAAACAGACGAAGTAATTGTAGTCATTAGTTTACCAGCGAGATTGTGTTCGCTGGAAGAATATATATTCCCCGTTTACAGAGTCCAAGTCTTGTTTGTGGCACGGGGGTTACAAGGCGAGGAAGAGGGAGAGGAAGAGGGCGAGGAAGAGGGCGAGGAAGAGGGCGAGGAAGAGGGCGAGGAAGAGGGAGAGGAAGAGGGAGAGGGCGAGGAAGAGGGAGAGGAAGAGGGAGAGGGCGAGGAAGAGGGAGAGGAAGAGGGAGAGGGCGAGGAAGAGGGAAAGGAAGAGGGCAGAGAGGCCGGGGTGGGCGTGCAGCTAGGGCCAGGCGAGGGAGGGGTGCCAGCGGGGTGAGTATAGCAGAGGAGGAAAGGCTTGAAGATCTCCAAAGGAGCCAGAGAGAAGTAACCGAGGTATATATCCAGAAAATTATTTTACAGAAAATTACTGAATCATTACCTGTGAAACGTCAGGGACGTTGCTGAATAAGTATACTGGAGAGTAACAGCATCATCACGCAGCATGTTATTGTTTTAGACAGGTCTGAGCATCCTGTACTCCAAAAACTGCAGTGATATTAGACAATTGTGTGTGTAGGATTAATTACCTTTCCAAGAGAAAACTGGCAACTTGAGTGTCACTTTGAAAACCTTTTTCCTCCATCAGTGACTTCCATCGTGTAAATGCCGTGCCAATGTTGATCCGTGTTTTTTTGTCGTTTCTTGTCACGCTTGCGTTTATTCTCGTCGTGTTTCCGCTTCTTAGATGACGGGGGTTCGGTGTCCGCCGCTTTTCGTTGTGATGCAGAGTAGGCATGATCCTCCATTCGTCTGATGTTTGGCCACACAGTAGAGAGTATAAGGATACACCTTCTGTCAAAAATGATTGATGACTAATGACCTGACCTTATGACCTTTTGACCTCACCCCTCCCCCCCTTCCGGTCCCCTCCCCCCACAAATGATTTATGACCTTACCCCTCCCCCACAAATGATTTATGACCCACCCCTCCCCCACAAATGATTTATGACCTTACCCCCCCCCCCCCCCCACAAATGATTTATGACCTTACCCCTCCCCCTTTCGGTCCCATCCCCCCAAAAATGATTTATGACCCCACCCCTCCCCCCTTCCGGTCCCATCCCCCATCCTTCTGGATCCCCCAAGATTTATGACCTTACCCCTCCCCCTTTTGGTCCCATCCCCCCAAAAATGATTTATGACCCCACCCCTCCCCCATTCCGTTCCCCATCCCCCATCCTTCCGGATCCCCAAGATTTATGACTCCATCACCCACCCATCTTCCCTAAGCTAACCAATGAAAATAGGAGGGCGAATTATATCCTCTTTAAATATTGCTGGGGAGAAAATTTTCTGTATTTTCAGCAAGAGAAAAACACTTACATGATCCGTTTTTCCGCCTGCAAAGAAATGGAGGACGCGATGGGAGAATTCGGGATCGCACCTTTGGTGAAAGATGCTTCAACTTCGACAACCCTGGACGCTATGGAAGACTCTGAGACCATGCCTTCCCCAGCCTTTTCCCTCATAAGACAACAACTACACATTTTCCTAAAATTAGGCTTAAACATGTGTTTAAACTATTCCATTTCCACTAACAAATCTTATTTTATTTTAAATACAGATGTCCTTTCAGCAAGCCTCTGTTTTACTTTCTTAAACGGATTTACTCTCACAGATCAAGCTTTCTTTTGTGTAAAGACCATTGTTTAATTCATCATTAAAGTCTGTGTTACTCGCAAATCACAAACAACAACTTGAATTGCTAACAAGTTTCCTTCTTTAATCAATCCAACTAACTTTTCTATCCGCAAAACTGCTTTTATCATGCTTCAATGTATTCTCTCTATTGGGCTATTATTCTTTAAACCCCCC